>NC_137686.1:12398765-12423765 GCF_963989245.1 Nansenia antarctica | reverse complement strand
CAACGATATAAAACACAATACCAGTTGGTATTATTAAAGGGGAGGAATAATCGACTGAAATAACGTTTCCAAACTTTTTTTGAGGGGTTTATATACACGGATGATGAGGGGGAAAAAACGAAACTCAAATTTCAGCTGCGGCTTTCTCGTAATTGCCGGAGCGTTGTCATGGTTTCGTGTCCATTAGGTGGAGGTGGAGGAAGGGACACAAGCTGAAGAGGCACTGCTTGTTAAGTCGTGACGTGTTTCCGGGTCCCAAGGTTGGCTGAGGCGCTGTCTTCGAAATGGAGAAATAATAATAATAATAAATTATATTTATATAGCGCTTTTCCGAGGCTCAAATACCCTGACAATAAGGTATTTTGATATTTAAGGTTAAAACCACACCCAGTGTTGGAATGGGATGAATTGGATTTGGGCTTCAACGTACACTTCAGTCCAAACTTCAACATGATGACTGAGCCAAAAAACTAAAACAAAATTGTGTGCACATATTGCAGCGATGAACTGTCTTTCCACAACAGTATTGTTTTGTGTAATTTCAAGATCCCTTGAGCCAACATCTTGCTTCTTGTGACATGACAGAAGATGATATACACTTGCTGTTGTTTTAATGATTTGTAATGACTGTGCTATGGGCCTATAGGTACGATACTTTATTCAAGTTGCATGTGTATCTTTGTGAGAAAGGATCTGTTATAAAATGATCAGACCTGTTTCTTTCTCTCGTGGATTGCATCACTTAATATTAGCAATGTGTCTAAATGATCAAATAAAACTCAGATGAAAGATTTATATTTGAAATAGAACATTTGTTATTTTAATAATCACAAAAAACATACTCACACACAAATAAACAAGTTAACCGCTTAAAAACCCTGAGGTTAAATAAATAACTATTTACAGAGAGGAGATAAAAGATCCATATTTGAAATTGAACATTTGTTATTTAAATAATCATAAATAAACACACACTCACACACAAATAAACAAGTTAAGCGTATTCCAGCAGGGTTCCAGTCACCAGCAGGGTTCCTGTCACAAGCCGAGGATGGTGCTGACAGCCTGGTTACTCTGCCAGGCTGTCCACATGGTCCTTTCCTGGCACGCTGTGCTCATCCACTGCCAAAAAATAATACCAATGCCAGGATACCACCTTCAGGTTTTGTGCGGATATGCTCAGATCTGACTTCAGAATAACATTCTACACATGACAAAGATATACAATCATCAATAATTAACTGAATACAACATGAAGCAGAATTATAACCTGCAGGAAATGACATGCCCACAATTAATATAGAATATCTCCACAACCATAAGGGCCATTGTAATAATCTTGGTATCAGATGAAAACTAACACCTGTGGGGTGTCAGAATCAAAATAGATGTTACTGTGTAGTAGCAAATAGAGCTAGGACTTTGTATGTAATCAGTATTCCAATGTATGATTAGTACTTGTCCCAAGTTAGATGCTAGTATGTGAGCCAGTGACACTTTGGAGAGGTGTTAGTACAGGTATGTCCAGACGGACCACCAAATTGTGCCATTTGGAGAACTTTTGGCACCACCAGTGCCATTTGACCTTTCTCATGTACCAGACTGTAAAACTAATTATATTTCACCGACAGATCACTATAGGTATACATTCCATCCAAATTAAACTGTTTTCTCACCTTTCACCTCTATACGTTTTCCCGCTCAAAGAAAATCATACAAAGAAAATGAAGTTTGACTCAGATTTATTGTCAAACTGAGAATATACAGAATTACAATGAAAGCAAACGTTGAAATATGAAACAGAAAATATAATCAAACACACAATAAAACCAAACCTTGAAATTTCTGAAATAACAGGTAAAAACAAATCAGAAGTATATACAATGTCTGCCACTCAGTCATTTGCACCTGCATTTGCACTTTCTTCACCACAAGAATGTTTCCTGGATAGGATTTCACTATGAGGACAATAGTGAAATAAGATTCATTTTTATCTAATCATGAAAATAGGTTGAACCATCCCGTAAAAAACTATGATGTCTGTGACCACTAATAGTAAGGGAAACATATGAAAATCTGCGAAGTAAATTGTTACCAAAAAATTTCTTCACCAATGTGTTTCTAAAGGTGTGTAATAACATGTACTAAAAGGTTGAAATTCAACTTCTGTGGGAAACCTCATAAAAAACTGCTCAAAGTTGGGGTACCGATAACCGATTTTTGAAAATTCGAAAATGCTTAAATTGGACTTGAGTAACTTTTGAGGGGTGAAACTAGGCATTTGTCATGATTCTGAGTTGATTGCAAGCATTTATTTGTCACCAAGACCACTTCCTGGTAGAGAAACTGCCACGCCCTTTTTTTTAGAGAGACACTCTGCTGGGCAGTAACTTACCTGTTATGGAGGCCTAAAAAAAGGGAGATGAAAGTGAAGCTGAATAGCTTCACTCTCACCTCCCATTGTGGAAGAGATGTACCAACATGAGATGTACCAAGGACTACCAGAGGTGTTCAGCTAGACACACAGCCCAGAGACAACACACCTTCCACGGGTGCTGTGACTAGGCCTGTGGCCCTATGCTGGAGGTCACATGAGCTCCAGGGCCTCAGGTCCTGCACTACCAGGCCGAGTAGGAGAGCCCTCACTGGGCCTAGCTGTCTACCAGTCACCCCTCTTCTGGTGCTCTGACCTCCAGGGCCTATGTCATACACTATCAGTCCGATTAGGAGTAACCTCACTGGGCCTAGCTGTCTACCAGTCACCCCTCTTCTGGAGCTCTGACATCCAGGCTCTATGTGATGCACTGCCAGTCCGATTAGGAGAGCCCTCACTGGGCCTAGCTGTCTACCAGTCACCCCTCTTCTGGAGCGCTGACCTCCAGGCTCTATGTGATACACTGCCAGTCCGATTAGGAGAGCCCTCACTGGGCCTAGCTGTCTACCAGTCACCCCTCTTCTGGAGCTCTGACCTCCAGGCTATATGTGATACACTGCCAGTCCGATTAGGAGTGACCTCACTGGGCCTAGATGTCTACCAGTCACCCCTCTTCTGGAGCTCTGACATCCAGGCTCTATGTGATACACTGCCAGTCCGATTAGGAGAGCCCTCACTGGGCCTAGCTGTCTACCAGTCACCCCTCTTCTGGAGCTCTGACCTCCAGGACCTATGTGATACACTGCCAGTCCAATTAGGAGAGCCATCACTGGGCCTAGCTGTGTACCAGTCACCCCTCTTCTGGAGCTCTGACCTCCAGAGCCTATGTGATACACTGCCAGTCCGATTAGGAGTGACCTCACTGGGCCTAGCTGTCTACCATTCAACCCTCCTCTGGAGCTCTGACCTCCAGAGCCTATGTGATACACTGCCAGTCTGATTAGGAGTGACCTCACTGGGCCTAGCTGTCTACCATTCAACCCTCCTCTGGAGCTCTGACCTCCAGAGCCTATGTGATACACTGCCAGTCCGATTAGGAGTGACCTCACTGGGCCTAGCTGTCTACCATTCAACCCTCCTCTGGAGCTCTGACCTTCAGGGCCTATGACCTACCCTATAGTGCCCGGTCTAAGTGCCTCATCATCGGACTCCTTTCCTCCATAACACCCCCTGGTTCCTCCACACCCTACCACGTGCACCAGGCGGTCCCGGGCCCCCACACTTAAGCACCCCCCCACTGATAAGGACAGCCATCCGCGACTTCCAGAAGAATGCATCCCTGGTATCCTAAAAACTTTTTTAGTTACTAGTAGTACTGGCAGGACCAGTACTACAACACATGTCCTACAACACTAGGCCCAGTGTCGGGAGCCACAGCACGTCTCGCCTGCCGGGCCGCGGAGCTTAATAACCATCTGCTCCATGATAGGCTCACTATAACAGCGGAGCCCTCCCGGCGTCTCAAGTCGAGACACCCATTTGTGCCTGCCGCACAGGATCTCAGGCAGCAATGCAGAGATCTCAACATCAGTGCGGCAGGATGGGCGGATTATATGTGGCGCGCGGAGTGGGAGGCTAACACCTCCAAACTCCGCGACCACATCCCAGTCGCCGGCGCTGAGCCCCTCGGGATGGACTTGCCAAGGCTATCCTGGGTGAGGCTCAATCGTCTCCGGACCGGCGTCGGGCGTTTCCGCTCATCAATGCACAGATGGGGCTTGGCCCCAAATGCGTCGTGCGAGTGTGGCGCAGAGGACCAAACCGCAGACCATATTATCCTGGATTGCCCGGTGTACCACCCACCCAAAGGGATGCATGGTCTGTCGGTATTAGATGACGAGACGATGACGTGGCTTCTGGAGGGGTGTCCAGAAATATAGCCCGGGTGAGCCCCTCAACCAGGTCTCGGGGTGGTAAAAGGGTAGCCCCTCGGCCCCGAGCCTGGTGGAGTGGAGAGGAAAAACAACTACCCATACGCCGAAGACTAGGCCCAGTCTCAGAGCCTCTTACTCAGCCACTCTACCTACCAGCCTCCCTGCCCTGGAGCTTAGACTCTAGTGTCCACAGACTAAGTCCCATTAAGTACCAGGCCTAGTAATACTTCCAGTACTTACATTTCATGAAAAATGCCTAGTTTGACCCCTCAAAAGTTACTCAAGTCCAATTTAAGCATTTTCGAATTTTCGAAAATCGGTTATCGGTACCCCAACTTTGAGCAGTTTTTTATGAGGTTTCCCACAGGAGTTGAATTTCAACCTTTTAGGACATGTTATTACAAACCTTTAGAAACACATTGGTGAAGAAATTTCTTGGTAACGATTTACTTCGCAGATTGGTCAAATATCTGGTAAAATGCCCTTACTATAAACAGTCTGATACTCCAATCCTACTCCTACACTTAACTCCTAACACTGAGGACCATGTGTTGGTTATTACAATTCTTCTAATGAGGTCAAATACAGAATCCATTGGAGGATACAACCTTCCTGTTCTGTGACCAAAGACCACACGTTACTATAAATACATGGATGAATCTATCTTTTTAAATATTATAATAATAATAATAATAATAATAACAATAATAATATATGCAAACACTTTTATCCAAAGCAACTTACATTGCAGTGAGTGCATACATGTTTCAGTATATATGGTCCCAGCAGGGATATATGGTACTACACAAGGGGTAATGGAACTCTGTCAGTGTACGTACCATGATGCTCTCAGGTTGCAGGACTTACTGAAACTGTTCTGACTCTAGGAGCAGTGGTACTCTCTCCTGTGTGTATTCTCTGATGTACCTTTGGGGGATGTTTGTAACTCTCCTCACACTCCCCACAAATGTTATGGCTTCTCTCCTATGTGTGTTCTCTGATGGGTCTTTAGGGTTCCTAGTTGAGAGAAACTCTTGCCACACTGGGAGCAGTGGTACGGTCTCTCTCCTGTATGTATTCTCTGATGGATCTTAAGCTTTCCTGCCTCCTTAAATCACTTCCCACACTGGGAGCAGTCATATGGCCTCTCTCCTGTGTGTGTTCTCTCGTGGATCTTTAGCGCTCTTGGAGTAGTAAAACTCTTCCCACACTGGGAGCAGTGGTACGGTCTCTCTCCTGTATGTATTCTCTCATGGGTCTTTAGCGCTCTTGGAGTAGTAAAACTCTTCCCACACTGGGAGCAGTGGTATGGCCTCTCTCCTGTGTGTGTTCTCTGATGTTTCTTTAGGGTTCCTAGTTGACTGAAACTCTTCCCACACTCGGTGCAGAGGTATGGCCTCTCTCCTGTGTGAATTCTCTGATGTACCTTAAGGTTTTCTAGTCTACTGAAACTCTTGCCACATTGGGTGCAGTTGTGTGACTTCTCTCCTGTGTGTTTCCTCTGATGTTTCTTTAGGGTGTTAGGGGAAGCTAAACTCTTCCCAAACTGACGGTCAAGGTAAGTATGTTCTCCTCTGTGAGCCTGTGGTTGTTTGTGGTTTCCTGACATGGTGGAGCTGGGCTCGCTGTCTGAGCCTGGGTTGGAGCTCTCTCCTGTAAGAGTAGGAACATATACAGGATTAGAAACATTTCATTCAACCTTAATTCATACAGGGGAAAACACACTGAGAACAAGGCCTCTTTTGCAGTTGCCCTAACACTGAGACAACAAACTATAAGTATAAGAAAGTGATCTTAAAACTGTTGTTTGCTACATTGAGGCTCTTCAACCTTTAAACTTTCATAACATCAAAAATAAGAAAATCACATTTAAAAAAAACAAACATCATCAAACAATGTCAATGTGTCCACACAGGCTAGAGGCCAATCTAACAAATGTGGGGGGAGGAATAGTGTTGGAGTACATCCAGGAGTATGTCCAGAAAATAATCTAATCTAATAGAAAACTGAGAAGTGATAGGATCTATATCTTAATATGATATGATGTACAACGTCTTAGTCTTCTAGCTGAAACGTTAGGAGGATTTATTGCAAACATACAACATACCAGTATTCAGTCACACTCGGCTTCTAAACACCAAGGCCTCATCTGGGTGGAAGGGGCGGTGACCACATGACGGAGGAGGGGACATGGACATCTCAACTCCTACGACCTCGATTCCTCCTTCACTTTCCAGGAGGGAGAGGAGGGGAAGAGAGGAGGAGACGAAGAGAGGAGAGGAAGGGAGGAGAGGAGGGGAGAGGAGAGGAAGGAGGGAGAGGAGAGGAAGGGAGGAGACAAGAGGAAGGGGAGGAAGGGAAGGGGGGAGAGATGAGGAAGGGAGGGTATGAGAGGAGGAGGAATTGAGAGAAAAGAATCAAGAAAAGGCTCATGTCGTGACACAACCTTCTCCCAGATCTGATCAACAAGTAAATATCCATACAGTATATGATGGTGCTGCCAGAAGACCCCCCCCCCCCTTCTTCTTTAGGGCTCCTGCCTCCTTTAAACACCTCCCACACTGGGAGCAGTCGTATTAACTAGTGTATGTGTTCTCTGATGACTCTTTAGGGATCCTGCCTGACTGAAACTCTGCCCACACTGGGAGCAGTAGAATGGCTTCTCTCCTGTGTGTATTCTCTGGTGTCTCTTTAGGTTTTCTGCCTGACTGAAACCCTTCCCACACTGGGAGCAGCAGAATGGCTTCTCTCCTGTGTGTGTTCTCTGGTGTTTCTTTAGGTTTCCTGCGTCACTGAAACCCTTCCCACACTGGGAGCAGCAGAATGGCTTCTCTCCTGTGTGTATTCTCTGGTGTTTCTTTAGGGATCCTGCCTCACTGAAACTCTGCCCACACTGGGAGCAGTAATATGGCTTCTCTCCTGTGTGTATTCTCTGATGTCTCTTTAGGTCACCTGCCAGACTGAAACTCTTCCCACACTGGGAGCAGCAGAATGGCTTCTCTCCTGTGTGTATTATCTGGTGTGTCTTTAGGTGTCCTGCCTCAATGAAACTCTGCCCACACTGGGAGCAGCAGAATGGCTTCTCTCCTGTGTGTGTTCTCTGGTGTATCTTTAGGTTTCCTGCCTTACTGAAACTCTTCCCACACTGGGAGCAGCAGAATGGCTTCTCTCCTGTGTGTATTCTCTGGTGTGTCTTTAGGTCTCCTGCCCGACTGAAACTCTGCCCACACTGGGAGCAGCAGAATGGCTTCTCTCCTGTGTGTATTCTCTGATGGCTCTTTAGTTTGCTCATACAACCAAATCTCTTTCCACACTGAAGACAAGAGTGAGTCTTCTGTCCTCCTTGAGTCTGTGGTTGTGATTTAAGGTGAGTTGGACAAATGAAACTCTCACTGCAATCTAAACAGTGGTGATTCTTCTGTCTTGAGCTCCTCCTCCCCCGTCTGTGTTGTTTATGGCTTCCCGATGCGGTGGAGCTGGGCTCCATGTCTGAGTCTGGGTTGGAGCTCTCTCCTGTAAGAATAGGAACATATACAGGATTAGAAACAACATGAGAACAAGTGCTGCTTCCATAGACTCAGCAGTGCCAGAAGTAACACCACATCTCTGGAGTGTTTCTAAAATAATTTATTGCAGCTTATATATTTAGCTTTGGGTATCTGATTAATGGATTAACTGAATCTGTCATAGCTAGGTAGAGTTTGATAAGGACTCCAGGTGGACTCCATTGGCCAATATGGCAGAACCAGGGAGAAACAAATGAAATCTTTGAGAAAGAAGATACAAGAACACAGTGTCTCACAGAGCCACAAGCTAGCAGAAGAAATAGTAGAAAAACAAACAAAACAAAAAACAGGGTGAAAACACTTTGGAGTCAAACTTTCTGAAAACACAGTGTCTAGCCTCCACTAAGAATGTCTTCAATATAGCATATTATATTGCCAAACATAATAGACCATACACAGATCACCATGCAGAAAGCCCTTCTTAAACTCAGACATGCAATTGATACCATTCCTGTGAGTAGTGCAGATTGGGAAAGAGGTTTTTCAGAAATGAATAATGTTGTCACACCTTTGCGCACACAACTGAGAATTGAAAACACCTCAGCTCTTATTTTTATTTAACTAGTTGGACCTCCTCTTGAGTGTTGGAACCCCATGAAATATGTAAAGAAGAAGATCTAGAATATCTGCTAGTCGTAAACTTGTTTATATTTGTGTGTGTGTAGATGGGCAAATGTATATGTATATATGCATGCAGACATGTTTGAGAGGGAGGGGTGGGTGGAGGGGATGGCAAAAATTCATGCTTTTTTCAATGCATCAATCTTCTATACTGGAATAAAAAATATTTTAAAAAGAAGAAAAAAAGAAGATCTGCTAGTCACTTGGCATGCATGCAGAGAGGACAGGCTTCAACATACCAGCCCATCTGGGATCTTCTGAACTAAGATTGTATATAAATAACTAGCTAACTTACTGTGTAAGAGATACGAGATAACCAAGATTAGAGACTGTCAGTGTACGTTATTGGCCTGCTGTATTACAGGAAACTCAATGAAAAAGAAATAAAATGGATTGAAAATTAAAATTGCATTATGGACATTTTAATTTCAAGATCATTTATGGTTTGATTTGTGAGGCAGTATTGAGCCCCACCATCACTCCCGCACCTTTACCCACCTCTAACACAGAGCCCCCCCACTTAATAAATCCCACTTTAACCCCTGCGTAATGGTAATAATATATAAGGACCCATCCCGTACGCACAATTAACACCATAGAGCAATGTACAATAAATACATTATAATAGTAGTCAAGTTCATGAACTTACCATCCAACTCACTATCTGTCTCCAGTAAATCATCTCCTCCCTCCTCTTCTTTCATCATCACATCTTTCTCCTCCACTTCCTCTTCTTCCATTTCTTCTTTCACCATCAGAGTGTTTTCCTCCCCTTCCTCCTCTTCTTTCACCACAACTTCTTCTTCTTCCTCTTTCACTACCACATTAAGATCCAGTGTTTGACTGCAGTCCTCCAACTTCACTGCCACCATCTCTGGACCCTGCTGTGAACCCAGGTACTCTGTGGACTTGGCTTCAGACATGGTAGCTGGGCTGTGAGATGGATCTGTGTAATGTAAACAAAGGAAGAGCCATAGTGGAGAGTTAATTTCTCAAATTAGATTATCAGATTAACAAACACCTAACAAAGAATATGCACTACTATGAATTATTATAGTAAAGTGTCTTTCATGTTGGCTGGGCTGTGGCCTGATTCTCTACCCCTCTGGGTGAGTGGTGCACTCACATACATCTGAATGCAGGATACTTTATTATTACTTAATTATTTACAGAATCCAATATTCTTAATGTAAATAGTAAAAAAAACATGACCAAGAATCCATCCTTGATCCATCCTTTGTTATGTCTAAAAAACCTGATTTAACCCCATCAGTTAAGACACACTGCGTTCTGTCTGTTAAATAATATTCAATACAGCTACAATAACCTGGTCCAGATAACCTCTGAACAAGTAGGTAATGGTAATAATAAATAAGGACCCATCCCTAATACACAATTAACACCATAGACCAATAATGTACATTACATACAATTATAATATTAGCCAAGTTCATGAACTTACCATCCGTTCCTTCCTCTCCTCCATTTTCTTCTTTCACAATCACATCTTTCTCCTCCACTTCCTCCTCTTCTTTCATTATCACATCTTTCTCCTCCACTTCCTCTTCTATTTCTTCTTTCACCATCATAGCTTTTTCCTCCTCTTCCTCTCTTCCAGCCACCATCATTTCTTCTTCTTCCTCTTTCACTAACACATTATGTTCCAGTGTTTGACTGCAGTCCTCCAACTTCACTGCCACCATCTCTGGACCCTGCTGTGAACCCAGGGACTCTGTGGACTTGGCTTCAGACATGGTAGCTGGGCTGTGAGATGGATCTGTGTAATGTAAACAAAGGAAGAGCAACACATAGTGGAGAGTTAATTTCACAAACATTCAGATTACCAAACACCTAACAAAGAATATGCACTACTATGAATTGTTATTGTAAAGCATGGGTCACCAACAGGCGGCCCGCGGGCCGAATGCGGCCCACCAAAGCTTCCCATCGGGCCCGTGGAATATTTATGTTTTTAAAAATATTAATGAATTCAGAAAATGTGAGGAGGGAAATACCGTTTAGAACATATAGGGCGCGTTCGTAAATTCGTCGGAGCGCACACTGGATTCAACGTCGTCATGGAACCAAGTAATTTGATTGGACTAGAGGCAGTCACGTGGACGCTCTGATTCTCTCAGAGCGAATTTACGAACGCGGCCATAGCATAGATTCATATCGTTCTTCCAATGCAGGACGATTCAGACCTAACTCATTCACAAAGCTTCAACCTTGCATCTAAATAGCAGTAGCAAAGCTGAAACTAATTCCCGTCTTTTAAATGGAATTCGGCAGACGTAGCGCCTATTCGCATGCAAGAATGGGGACACACTCATAGCTCTCATTTAACATTTCGTTTTTTTTTCACATACTCATTTAACATTTCGTGTTTTTTTTCTTCACATGCTCTTGTTTAACATTTCGTGTTATAGGCTCTTTTTTCACATGCACATTATAGTGACTTAAATAACAAATAACTTCTCAGTCAAAACATGAATGAGGTAAATGGCTTGTTATGATTGTAGAACCCAGACAGCCCGGAGAGATGCACTAGTTGCCCTCTCGTTCAGATAACGTTCTGCTAATAATTCCACTGGCATGTCCATATCCAGCTTTTAAGTTGCTTTTAAAGTCTTTTTTTTCTGTGACGGGTCTCAGGGTATGACTCCTCAGGGTATGATACTCTGAAAGCTGCATGCCTTGTATAATTGTAACGGCGAAGATTGTATTGTTTTTCAATAGCTTCAGTGCAGATGAGGCATACAGGTTTTGCGTTACTAAATGTTGGCAGATGAATGCGTACTTGTCAGTCCATTCCTCATTAAAGCTGCGTTTTTCCACATCAATTTTACGCTTCAGGTTCTTTGAGAGTGACATTTTGCTTGATTGATAATGATTACAATGAAGTGAAGCCAAAATATATTGATCGCCCCCTGGTGGCTGGCTGCAGTATAGGTGTCAGGAGTCTGTTAACACCAGTGTTGCCACAGTTACTTTCAAAAAGTATTCTGATTACTGATTACTGATTACTCCTTTAAAAGTAATCTAGTTACTTTACTGATTACTTGATTTTAAAAGTAACTAAGTTAGATTACTAGTTACTTTTTTAGTTACTATTGGCAGCTGCCTAGGCACCCGACCCCCCCCCCCCCCGCAACATAAAAATGAAAACTGGTTTTGCCAAAACTCACTTTATTTTAACAGTAACTTAAATTACAGAATTAAACTTTAAACAATAACTTAAAACAACAAAATAAAGAGTCTTTCTTTGCCTCACCCAACATAAATACTTGTTTTTAAACAATAAAATGAATATAATCTTTATTTAACAGTAACTAGCAAGGAGTGGTTTCACAAAACCTAAATCCTACCCTGACCATTCAGATATGATCCTAATATAATCCTAATCCTAAACTGGGCGAGTCTGAGTTTATCAATGATCAACATTTATGTTCTTGTCATCCTTTGCTGACACAAACTCAAAATAATCCTTATATTTCCAGCTATTTAACGCATATCTCTGTTCTCGCTCCATTGTGTAGGCTACGCTTCTGTTTACACTGTGCAATCAGCGTGGTGATACACGTGAGCGATTCTGCTGCAATCTCGCGATAGTCGAGAGCCGTTTTTTGCGGGCATGGCCTTCCATAGTAACCTCGTGTTGAAAACGTGAGCACTGACGTCACTCCCCAAGACGCGAGAAAAGCAAACAAATGTTTGTTTACTATCGAACATTACAAAGAAATACTGCATTTAGCCTAAGTTATGAGGTAGTAACGCAATAGTAACGCACAGTCACTTGAATCCGATTACTGATTTGGAAATAGTATCGCGTTAGAATACTCGTTACTGGGGAAAGTATTCAGATTAGAGTAACGCGTTACCGACATCACTGGTTAACACTGATAATAAATCAATAACAAGCATTTTGTAAGAAAGTGAAGATATTAAACAATAATATGCTAATTATGCCTAAATAAAATAAATACAAATAAGTCCGGCCCCCACAGTGTAAGCTTCGAAAAATTCTGGCCCTTGGACAAATGTAGTTGGTGACCCCTGTTGTAAAGCGTCTTTAGCAGTGGCTGGGCCGAGACCCAATTCTCTACACCCTCTGGCTCTGGTGGGTTTGAAAGGAATACACTGGTCTAAGCAATATGGTGGTGTCTCAAATGGTAATGGTAAATGGACTGACCTATTCCAAAGCGCTTTACAATGGCCTCTAATTCACCCATTCACACACCACTGGCAGCAAGCTACCATGAAAGGCGCGAGCCCGCTCATTGGGAGCAATTTGGGGTACAGTGACTTGCCCAAGAACAGTTTGACATGTGGTCTGTCAAAATACTTTTGAATGCATGCAGGATTCTGCCACAGTACAGGATAGTATACAGGATTGCTTTGCTGCATTGAGAATCTCCCTTCAAGAAGCATTTCCATGCAATGCCGTTATAGATCCAGCAGGGGGCGACTGGCAGTAGACAGCATATGCAAAGTAGTATTATAAAGAAATGAAGAAGAAGCCTTGACAAATAGTGATGCTCCGATCTGATCGGCGCCGATCGGTATCGGCCGATATGGCCTTGATCGGAGTTCTCAAAACGGCCGATCAAACATGACCGATCAGTTTACAAAATGGCGTCGCCAGTCTGGAAATATTACACAGTGTCGGAAAGAGACAACAAATATGCCGTTTGTAATGTCTGCTCAAAAGAAATACCTTGCGGAGGAACGCCGAAGCGCACACTGGGCTCGACGTCATAAAGGGACCGAGTGCTTTGATTGGACGAGAGGCGTTCCACGAGTGCTGGTCAGAGTTTTGTTTTTTTGTTTTATTGATTATTGCTGACTTGCTGTCTTATCTCCTCCTAAATATGACTTGAAACTGACTGACTTGAAACAGTATTTTATATTTGGCTATAGCCTGTTTATGTTGCAGTTTAGTTTGGGTATGTTTATTGTTCCTCAGGAAAGCTACAGTTACAGTATAAGCTCCAAGTTCTCTAAGAGCCCCTAGTTCCTCTCATTCGAGTGGAATGTTGCACATTTGATGTGACAGTGTACATTTTATTTATTATGATTTTTATTTTCACATTTTATTTGTTTTTCCTGAAGTAAGCTACAGGTGGTTGTGAATTCAATAAAACAGATGGTCGTCAATTCATGATACTTTCTCATCTCCTAATTTCATTTAAATACTTAATATACAATGTCAATGGTGTTAAGAATAATTTAAAACATAAATAATGCTACACAATAAATAGAATGCTTCAATTGCCATTTTCGACGCTGTGATCGGTGATCGGTGATATCGGATCGGCAGATCACTGATTCCAGTGATCGGTGATCGGCACCAAAAACCCTGATCGGAGCATCTCTATTGACAAACACTCTAGCCAAGGTTAAGATACAATTATGGTGGGTATTGAGGTGGTCAGTATAGGATATCTTGACAGTTATAATAGATCATTTAAACACTACAAATTGAAAAGTTAGGTTGACAGAGTTGGAGTTGTGCATACAGGCCTAACGTTAGTGTATATGTTACTTTACTTGTTTAAATTCGTCCACCTGCTGCTACTCAGATAACTGTTGGGGAAGACTTTACTCTAACACCTTCAAATAATAACAATAAAAACTCTAAGAAACCGGAGCTGCTGATCACAAGAGGCCCTTTATTACAGACCGGGGCCTGAGCGAGTTCACGATGCAATTCTCTGGGCACTCAGAAATATCATCTCTTATAGAATTCTCCTGGGGAGTGGGGACCCCTCCCCAAATACTCATTTACATACCGTGCCCCCAACTCCCAGCTCAATATCCTGGGGCTGTTGCTGTGAAACCCTTTGATCAGTGATTAGGCTAACTCTTTCCCCCATATAGGCCTATTCCAAGCCTTTCTCATGATTACTCTGGGCATCATTAATAGCATACCTCCTGGCTGGCTGTCTCCCTGAATAACAAATGGTACCATCTATTGCTAAATTCCTTCTCTGAATTCATGAGGGTTAGGGAGAGAAAACAAGCTCTTCACACAAATCCAACTTTAAAACGTGCAGAGTCGTCTAACTCGTGTTTTTATGACTTTCGGTTTTGATACCTATTCAACTTCAATGATTACACAACAACACTCAACTCTTCAACAACCGACACTACCACTCTCAACCAGTCAACCAACCCTCCACCCGGTCCACTGAACTACCCCAGGCTCCTATCTATCTATCATACTATCATACTATCTATCTATCTATCTGACTCTGTCTAACCTTCTATCTATCTGTAACATACAATCCATCTATCTATCTATCAAACTCTGACTGTCTAACCATCTATCTTTCCAACATCATATCTATCTAACCTTTCAACTAAACAGACTAACTAGAAATGACATTCTGCAATATTTCATAGATAAATAAGGTCTAGATTGGAAACGAGGACACACTGTAACAGAAGTCAACAACTTTCAAAGCGACTCATCTATTCAGCCTTTGTAAATTCACCCTATTAAGTCTAGAATATCACTGTTCTTTACTCTGATATCCAGTCTATCCCATTTCGACCTCATTCAGAGCAGACATTGTGACTTTGCAACTGCAAACCACGGCCTCACACGAGTTGCACAAAGGACAGACGAAAACGTTTTCTTGTGGAATGTTGATATGAAATCTAAATACTCATCAGAACATATGTTTGTTCCGTGGTGTATTCCGGTAGAAACGATCAAACCGATACAACATCTCTTCTGATTAGTATGTTCACCTCATTTAAACTTTCCTCAAGAAACAACCACCATTACGAGACGAATGAAACAATGCGATGCAGGACTTGCTGCTACGAACACGGTTTACTTACATTTCTGCGTTTTCACCAATGTGGAGATACCGGCGCTGCTCCAAACGGCCCTGTCGGAAGTCTTAAAAAATAAGAAATAAAATATATTTCCTCCAAGCTGGCGACATCGACGGACTCACATCAGGAGTAGAATGAAGCATGTTATAAACACGTTGTCGTCTTTTGATGACGTCATCACCGGGTCCTTCCGGAGCTGTGTTCTGGAACTCCGCCCACTTAACTCGGGTACATTTCTTAAAAATAAAAGCTTGTTTAAGCATTTAGAAATACTACATTTGGATAAAGTAAAGCAAATGATATGCAACTACATAATTCTTCTAATATCCTAATTATTGTGGTGAAAGACTGCTGCATTGCATAAGGGGACATATAATTGATTGTACACAAATAATCTTGCAAGGCTAAACATGATTACTACCACTGTACTCAGCAACACTTCTAGAATATGGATCAAGTGAGTTTCAACCATGAGGGGTGACATACAGCTGTGTCTTGTCGTGTAATTTCTACTAATTAATCAATAATAAAGATACACGTGAGTTGCTAGGCTCACAATAACTTACCACTAAGGTACACGATGTGATGAAACAAAGTCTCCTCAGTTTATTAAGAGCTCTTAGAGAAGCAAGATACAAAGCAAAGCTCTACCTCAGTTCTGAGGGGTTACTAAGGGGTACAAATACTAATAATACAACAATAAGGAAGACGAGATATTATCACTTCTCATCAACACAAACACATGTCCATCAGTGGGGTGGAAGCTGTTTAATGTTTGCACTTTTATTTCGAAAAATGAGAATACATTTCAATGAAAATCAATGACACACTGGCTAGTCAACTAACACAGCTTGTTTTGTGAGCCTGCTATTAATGTAAAGTATATTTTAGTTAACTAGGTAGCAGTAGGGATTACTCACCAAACCCACTGCATTACAATATATTGGCTTGTCTAGCGAATTTATTCAGATGACTCAGGGTCGATCACTCTCTATGCTTGGGAGTCAAATGAATTGCCTGACCCAGCTGAAACCACTTTACACTTTACAAGTGTTCTGGGTCCTTTGTGTTACAGATGAACGAGGCACCTAGCAGACATCCTGTCTGTGATCAAATCGACAAACCCCTTTTTTCCTTGCTATTACATTTGAATGTTTCAGTAGTTGGGTGTATAGTCATGTTTGATCTTATTTTAATGTATGTTTTATGAGTAGTGTGTTGTTGTCATTTTCATTATTGTGAGATGTTCCTTTCCAGTATTTTGTTGTGCCTTTTTAATAACATTCCACAGAAACCCAGCCAAATGGTCAATCAGCTCATGACAATTGGTATGGAGCTCATTACAGTGGTTATTGGGATGTAAATAGTGTCACACCTCTGGCTGATGTCTCTGTGGAAAACACTGTTTATGAAATGAATACTTTTGTTGTGTTACTTGCCAGTGAGTGTCCCCATTTGATAAAAAGGTCTTTTGATATTTAAAGGTTAAAACCACACCCAGTGTTGGAATGGGATGAATTGGATTTGGGCTTCAACGTACACTTCAGTCCAAACTTCAACATGATGACTGAGCCAAAAAACTAAAACAAAATTGTGTGCACATATTGCAGCGATGAACTGTCTTTCCACAACAGTATTGTTTTGTGTAAATTCTAGATCCCTTGAGCCAACATCTTGCTTCTTGTGACATAACAGAAGATTATATACACTTGCTGTTGTTTTAATGATGTTTAATGACTGTGTTATGGGCCTATAGGTACGATACTTTATTCAAGTTGTTGTTTTAATGATGTTTAAAGACTGTGTTATGGGCCTATAGGTATGATACTCTATTCAAGTTGCATGTGTATCTTTGTGAGAAAGGATCTGTTATAAAATGATCAGACCTGTTTCTTTCTCTCGTGCATTGCGTCACTTGCTATTAGCAATGTGTCTAAATGATCAAATACAACTCAGATGAAAGATTTATATTTGAAATAGAACATTTGTTATTTTAATAATCACAAAAAACATACTCACACACAAATAAACAAGTTAACCGCTTAAAAACCCTGAGGTTAAATAAATAACTATTTACAGAGAGGAGATAAAAGATCCATATTTGAAATTGAACATTTGTTATTTAAATAATCACAAATAAACACACACTCACACACAAATAAACGTTAAGCGTATTCCAGCAGGGTTCCAGCAGGGTTCCTGTCACAAGCCGAGGATGGTGCTGACAGCCTGGTTACTCTGCCAGGCTGTCCACATGGTCCTTTACTGGCACGCTGTGCTCATCCACTACCTGAAAAATAATACCAATGCCAGGATACCACCTTCAGGTTTTGTGTGGATATGCTCAGATCTTGCTTCCTCTAACATTCTACACATGACAAAGATATACAATCATCAATAATTAACTGAATACAAAATGAAGCAGAATTATAACCTGCAGGAAATGACATGCCCACAATGAATATAGAATATCTCCACAACCATAAGGGCCATTGTAATAATCTTGGTATCAGATGAAAGCTAACACCTGTGGGATGTCAGAATCAAAATAGATGTTACTGTGTAGTAGCAAATAGAGCTAGGACTTTGTATGTAATCAGTATTCCAATGTATGTTTAGTACTTGTGTAGAGTTAGAAGCTAGTATGTGAGCCAGTGACACTTTGGAGAGGTTTTAGTACAGGTATGTCCAGACGGACCACCAAATTGTGCCATTTGGAGAACTTTTGGCACCACCAGTGCCATTTGACCTTTCTCATGTACCAAACTGTAAAACTAATTATATTTCACTGACAGATCACTATAGGTATACATTCCATCCAAATTCAACTGTTTTCTCACTTGTTTTGAAAAGTAAACCATTCACCTCTATACATTTTCTCACTCAAAGAAAATCATACAAAGAAAATGAAGTTTGACTCAGATTTATTGTCAAAGTGAGAATATACAGAATTACAATGAAAGCAAACTTTGAAATATGAAACAGAAAATATAATCAAACATAAAAATAAAAAAAACTTGACATTTCAGAAATAATAGGTAAAAACACATCAGAAGTATATACAATGTCTGCCACTCAGTCATTTGCACCTGCATTTGCACTTTCTTCACCACAAGAATGTTTCCTGGATAGGATTTCACTATGAGGTGAATAGTGAAATAAGATACATTTTTATCTAATCATGAAACTAGGTTGAACTATCCCGTTAAAAACCATGATATCTGTGACCCCTAAACAGTCTGATACTCCAACCCTACTCCTACACTTAAGAGCAGGAATTCTGGTCTTGATCGGGGATGTTGACGGTACCACTGTAAGTTGTTGACATTGCCTTCATAGTTACAGGAGAGAGTGACGTCTGATCCTTGGAGGACATTCACCTCAGTTCTCACCGGCTGTATTGAATCCTCAAGACTATGATCTGCAACACATTCATATGGTCATTATGTTGTAAAGTTATTCCTGATGATGTTTTAATGGTAAACTGACAATCTGGATTTGATGCACCTCATGAGAAGATTTTGATGTAGAATTGTATGTGAATTATTAGTTATCTGATCGAAAACTACTTATACAATAATTCAATTGTAATGTTATCTTACTTCTAACAACATGAATATTTAAAAACTTACCAAGAAATGTTGAGAGGAGCAAAAACAATATGAGCAACATCCTGACGAAGCTTGGAAACAGACTGACAGCTAGAGACAGTGAGAGCTGAGTAGACAGTCCAACCACACGCACGCATGCACACACGCACACACACACCCACTATTGTAACTGTGTTTGCATACAAGCCTGATTTACTTTTAAAGTTACAGCACTGTATCTGCCTTGTTTGATATTTCTCTGTTGATAAGGATCAAGGTAATTCTGAACAGCAAACCTGCATCTAAATGTATGTGTGTCAATTGGCATGTTTTTGTACAGTGTCTCTGGGTTTCCTGTCACTGTGGGCTGCAGGGCGCAGTAGTAGAGAGCAGAGTCTGTCCCTTCAGCAGAGGAGATCTCCAGATCCACACGTTTCTGTTCTTTGTCATGTGTGATGTTCAGTCCTGGTATTGGGTTGGTTACTAGTCCTATGTACTCCATAATGAGGAACAGTGGTGCTGATCCAGGGTTCTGGCGGTACCATAACAGATTGTTAGTTGTGGATGAGCTGGTGTACTTGCAGGAGATGTTAACACTACTACCCTCCATAGCATGCACTACATCTCTGTGTGGGGTGATTGTATCTTCTCCAACACTTGGACCTGTGAAAGAGGAGAGGTATGACGCTGTTTAGTAAATACACATTATTTCTGTCTAATATTTATCTAGAAACCCAAACTGTATTACGCTCTGGTTGAGAGAGTCTGCTAAATGGCTAAAATGTAAACGAATGAAATGTTAATAACATGTTCCGGATGTGTATACACTCAGTATTTCTCCTCATGTTCAATTGACAAGGAGTGAATTCTTACCCACAAGAGTACAAAACAACATCACTGAATAGAGCAGCATCGTAGCTAAAGCACTGTGTCTGATAGAGAGACTAGAAGCTTTGCTGAACCAGAGTGATCTTCACTTGGAACATTCACTGAGGAATGGTGCATGTTAAAGGTGACTCTGTTCTGCTCACTGTCTGTTGGGACTGATGTTGAGCTCCTCCCCTTTAACACAATAGAATGTTGAGTAATTGGCTTCAGTGAGACAACCTGTTGCCAATGCACTGTAGTGTCCTCATCACCCCACTAGGTGTCAGTGTAAGGTAACAAATTACTAGAGACTAAACACTCTCAAGTAAATTGGAGGTTTTTGTAGTGTTTCTGGGTTTCCTGTCACTGTGGGCCTCACAGCACAGTAGTAGAGAGCAGAGTCTGTCACATCAGCAGAGGAGATCTCCAGATCCAAGCGGTTTCCAGTAACTTTAGCAGACAATCTTGTGTTTGGATTCAGAGGATCTGCATGCCTTGAGCTAGTCCCTGATCCCAAGATGGAAATGAGGAACTCTGGTCGTTTTCCTGCGTCTTGACGATACCAGAACAATTGATCTGCACCTATAGAAGTTCTGGAGTTGTTGTAGGAGAGAGTAACATAGGTGCCTTCTACACTAGACACTTCAGTCTTGACTGGAGTGAGGTCCTGCGAACTGACTCCTGCATATGAAAGTATATAGAAATATTCAGTTATTCATGGGAATGAATCTTATATTTTCAGTCATGAATGACATGACTAAGTAGCTCAATATTGAATTTTATTCAATCGCATGAGTATCACCACATGTTCATGGCCTACCCATAACTATCACCAGGAACAACACAGAACACAGCAACACCATCTTAGATGAAACAGAGATGAAGGGACAGAGAGCACTGCTGTTTCTGGAAGTTTCATCCTCTCTTATGTACTTCTCTGCCTCTGTAGCCCCTCCCCTTCCACAAGCCCCTCCCCTTAGTGTCAGTAGGTATGTTTCATGTACCGTAGGTTCATGTGAGGTTTTTGTACAGTGTCTCTGGGTTTCCTGTCACTGTGGGCTTCACAGCACAGTAGTAGAGAGCAGAGTCTGTCACATCAGCAGAGGAGATCTCCAGATCCAAGCGGTTTCCAGTAACTTTAGCAGACAATCTTGTGTTTGGATTCAGAGGATCTGCATGCCTTGAGTTAGTCCCTGATCCCAATATGTACATGAGGAACTCTGGTGGTTTTCCTGCATCTTGTCGATACCAGAAAAAATAATCTGAACCTGTAGCAGTCTTGGAGTAGTTGTAGGAGAGATTAACATTGGTGTCTTCTACAGTAGACACTTCAGTCTGGACTGGAGTGAGGTCCTGAGAACTGACACCTGGGCAGAAAATTATTTTACAACATTATTGATCATTACCTTTAATTTGATCTTTATTTAACTTAAACGATTCAAACATGAGCAACACAATGAGTATCATGGTAAAACATTATATCACCTACCCATAACTATGTTCAGGAGCAGCAGAGAACACAACAACATCATCTTACATGAAACAGAGACAAATGATAACTGAACATTCCATCCTGGTGTTTATGTACTTCACTCTCTGTTTAGCCCCTCCCCTGCCACAAGCCCCTCCCCTTAGCATAGTTCAGTGTATGTAGGTGTGTTTCATGTACTGTAGGTTCATGTGAGGTTTTTGTACAGTGTTTCTGTGTTTCCTGTCACTGTGGTCGTCACAGCACAGTAGTAGTGAGCAGAGTCTGTCACTTCAGCAGAGGAGATCTCCAGAGAAACATTCTTGTCGTTTTTCTGGATGTTAGCTGACAGGCGAGGGTATGGTGGAGTAGCGTTTACTATAGAGCCCTGTTCTGAGATGTACAGGAGGAACTCTGGTTTAGATCCTGGATATTGGCGGTACCACTGTACGTTACGGATACTGCTGTCATCATATTTACAGGAGAGGTGGACATTTCTCCCCTCCACAGCATGCTCTTCTGGAGAGTTTGGCTTTATATCCCCAAAACTGATTGCTGAAAAATGTGTATTACATTGTGAATATATTGCGTGTGTGTCATATCATATGTAACATACTGTATATGCAACACTCTCACTGCAATATGAGATTAGATTCAAAGACAAAAACTGCAGATTAAATACAGTACATTCTAACTCACCTGAAAGAGCTGTAAAGAGGAGAAAGGAGAGGAGCAACATCTTGGCAGACCTTTGAGCAGTGTGTAGAGACACTGTCCTGAACTGTGAAACATGAACCGTCAAGTAAGTGGGGGTTTTGTTGTGTGGAAAAGTAGGTTTGCTTTGTGGTAACTTCATCACATCAGGTCACATCTGGGCACCTGCCTCTCAGCTCATGACTGCCCCCTACATTCTGTACACCACACCTACTAGATGTATCTGGAATCTGGATGCTGGATGTTTGCAAGATTAGTGAGAGAAGAATATCACAGCCTTGGGTCCAAGGACGAAGCAAAACAATCAACACAGGATTACAACTTTTATTTTAAGCAAGGCTTTATTTCAAGCAGAAGAATACATATGCTTTTTGTTTACCCAGACTTTCTGCAATACAAATATGTAAAGAATACTATAAATATAATACTAATAAAATAAAATGTCATATTGAATTATAGAAAATGATAGATTTGCATCACCACACAATATCTCCACTGATGCTCTCTTGTGAGGTTTTTGTACAGTGTTTCTGGGTTTCCTGTCACTGTGGGCTGCAGGGCGCAGTAGTAGAGAGCAGAGTCTGTCACTTCAGCAGAGGAGATCTCCAGATCCACACGTTTCTGGTCTTTGTCATGTGTGATGTTCAGTCCTGGTATTGGGTTGGTTACCTGTCCTATGTACTCCATAATGAGGAACTGTGGTGCTGATCCAGGGTTCTGGCGGTACCATAACAGACTGTTAGTTGTGTCTGAGCTGGTGTACTTGCAGGAGATGTTAACACTACTACCCTCCATAGCATGCACTACATCTCTGTGTGGGGTGATTGTATCTTCTCCAACACTTGAACCTGTGAAGGAGCGGTATGGTGCTGTTTAGTAACATAATTTCTGTCTAATATTTATCTAGAAATCCAAACTGTATTACGCTCTGGTTGAGAGAGTCTGCTAAATGACTAAAATGTAAACAAATGATATGTTAATAACAGTTGGTAATCCAGCTAAATATATATTCAGGACGTTGACGTATGTTAATTTGACAAGGAGTGAATTCTTACCCACAAGAGTGCAAAACAACATCACTGAATAGAGCAGCATCGTAGCTAAAGCACTGTGTCCGATAGAGAGACTAGAAGCTTTGCTGAACCAGAGTGATCTTCCCTTCACTCTTAAAGGTGAATCTGTTCTCCTCACTGTCTGTAGGGAGTGATGTTGAGCTCCTCCCCTTTAACACAATAGAATGTCACTGTGGGCTGCAGGGCGCAGTAGTAAACAGCAGAGTCTGTCACTTCAGCAGAGGAGATCTCCAGATACAGTTGGGTCTTCTCTGTGTTCAGTTTACCAGAGAGGCGAGGGTCCAGAGACTCAGCAGTCCCTCTGGTCCCAGTGGAGCCTACAAGGAGAAGGAGGTACTGGGGAGCAGATCCTGGGTTCTGCTTGTACCATAGTAGAGAGAACGCTGAGGAGTAGTTACAGGACAGAGTAACTTTGCTGCCTTCTTCTCCATGTACTTCATGTTGGTTTGACTGGATAGTTTGCCCAGAACTGACACCTGGAAACATGAGGAAGTGAACATCGAGTTATTACTTTTTTCCAAACATGAAGTATTTTATCATTTTATAACTACTAAGTAATTTGAACAGATAATACTACAAATGCAGTATTTTCCCAAAATAAATATGACTACTATAATAGGTTGAAGCAGTACGCTACTTACCAAAAAGTGGTGAAAAAAGACAATTGAACAGAAACACAATATTGTTGGGGTCGGACGTCAATATGACAAAGAAGCGTTTTAATGCACCAAACTAAATTTCGCTGCAAGGTTTTCACTGGATCATGTCAGCCTGTCTTTCTGTTGAAGCTCCACCCCAAAGGACTTTAATGCAGTCAGGTTTTTGTACAGTGGTTCTGGGTTTCCTGTCACTGTGGGCTGCAGGGCGCAGTAGTAGAGAGCAGAGTCTGTCACTTCAGCAGAAGAGATCTCCAGATCCACACGGTTTCTCTCCTTATTCAGGTTAACAGATAGTCGAGGGTACGGAGGATCAGCTCTCACTACATAAACTTTATCTCCATATGCTGAGATGAGGAGGAGGAACTGAGGAGCAGATCTGGGATGTTGGTGATACCATAACAGACTACTTGATGCACTACTAGTTAGTGAGTAGTTGCAGGAGAGCTTGACATTGTCACCCTGGATCGCATGTTCTTCCAGACTGATGGAGAATATTTCATCTTCGTAACTGTCACCTGCAGAAAGTTAAGATTGTGTAGTTAGTAATTTCTTGGCAAATCGTAATATGTTTTTTTTTGTTATGAATATATTATGTTGTCAAAGTTGTTAAGAGGTTATTACACATCTATTCTGTTACTGTATTTCACTTACCTACGAATGTTAAAAGTCCAAAGACTATCCAACACAGCATGGTTGATGTTCAAGCTGACAATGAACAGAGAAGAACACTTCATGCCACTCTGGTTCTCCTCTTCTTCTTCTTCTTCTTCCATTCTAGCTCCTCCTCTCAATGCAGTTGTACATGACATCTCCTTTCAGAGAGGATCTTCTGAAGAGGAGGAACCACAGTCAGGGAAGAAGATGTGTTAGAAAGAATAAGCTTTGTTTTTCATGTCTGATTTTCAAGACCAATAAGAAACAATGAAGAAAACCTCTCTCCAATCTACCCTTTGTTATGGAGTTTCAGATACATGTTTTCATATGACTTTAATGTCCACTGAATTAATGTCAACACCTGAGAAAGATAACAGCAGTGATTGAGTTATTAACTGCCTCTAAGCCTTTATAATAGAGTTAATGTGATAGTTTGACCTTATGTGAGGTCACATTGTGTAAAGTGTTGCCCCCATCACGCTAAACATGCTGCCACTCGTTCACCCAACAGGTGTTACCACAACAATACTCTTATCTCCAGAGCCTCTGCAGCCGTGTGGCTGATACTGAACTGTGGTGAGAGAATGACCTGTAAACTGGTCTACAACAGGGCCTTTCTCAGCGTAGGGGTTTT
>NC_137686.1:12261265-12393765 GCF_963989245.1 Nansenia antarctica | reverse complement strand
CCCCAATTGAAATTTCCTTGAGGAAAAAGCGAATTTGTTTGTGCTGTGTGTGAATGGTAATGTTATGGTTTTTGAATCTTGCCTTCGTATTGGGATACAAGGTTGGCTTAAATATGATTTTGGAAACTATAAGTTTCGCTTTTCATAGAGAGTGACATAGAGGTTGTCACCACAGCAGGCAATGACAATATCTGACAAACATACGCAGAGGCATCTGCCAGCATTCAACATTTTTTTACAGCATATAATTTCAGCTCTTTGTGATGGTTGTGTGTGTGTTTGTGTGTGTTGGTTCTGCTGTGTGTCTGTGTGTGTGTTTTTCTGGGGTTTGAGATGATAGACCCATCCCCTGTCTCAACCTCTGATTGGTGCTGCCACACACACACACAGACACACACACACACACACACACACACACACACACACACACACACACACACACACACACTGCTAGAACCCTCCATTATATTCACTCTGATGGAAAAATGAATTAAACCACTATTCAAGACTTTGAAATGTTCGAGAAACGGGATGGGGGAATATTAAACCTCTCTCTGTCAAATATTTCAAAAAGAAAGTGCTGAGATGTATTTATTTATTTATTTATTTGCTATTTTGACAAATTGTCAAATTGTAAGTCAGTATTTGGAATAGTAAAGCTCAAAAACAAACCAATTCCACCATAGTTTACCTTAGCGAGGAACTGTGCCTTTGTTGTATAGGTGGTCTATCTATAGGTTAGCTTGTTGTGTCGCTCCCTGCAGAGGTTTAACCTTTAATCTTTTTCCACCTTCGTTTTTTTGCTGTCTGTTCCCTACACTGACTCACTGGCAGGCAGTATTTCCTCTGTGAAGGATAACGTGAGGCCGTATTTCCTCTGTGAAGGATAACGTGAGACAGTATCGGGAGACATGTAGTTCACAAACAGGCAAAACGCTACAGCTTCCATCTTCCATTGCAATACGATTTCTACAAGATATCATTCAAAGCCATGGCCCTAAAACAAACTCCAACTGTTACCTTTTGCATTTTAACAGCCGAGTTTTGGGAGCGCACACTTCACACACTCCCTGGCGGTGCATAGCTGATCGCCGGGCCATAAAAGTACAGCTGTCTAATGATCTAGTCGTTTTTGGCAAAACATTTTGGGCCGCTACCCACACCTTTAGCTGTGTAACTCATTCCACGAATGCATGATCCTTACAAGTTGTACCTCGTTGTAAGGGTGACTAATCAGGCTTTCCAACGATATAAAATACAATACCAATTGGTATTATTAAAGGGGAGCAAGAATCGACTGAAATAACGTTTCCAAACTTTTTTTGAGGGGTTTAGTAGTTCATTCACCAGGAGTCAGGAGGTAGAGCCGCCGTCTAATGATCGCAAGGTTGGCAGATCGGCGGTTCGAGTCCCCGGCTGGGCACATGTCGAAGCGTCCTTGGGCAAGACACTGAACCCCAAATTGCTCCCAGTGAGTGAGCGGGCCGGCGACCTTGCATGGTAGCTTGCCGCCGTTGGTGTGTGAATGTGTGTGTGAATGGGTGAATGAGAGGCCGTTGTAAAGCACTTTGGATAAAGGCGCTGTATAAGTGCAGTCCAGTTACCACTTAGGAGGCCTTGTTGTTGGTCTATCTAGTCCAACCAGGGTTTTTACTTTTATCGTCAAGGTCCAGTTTACCCTTTTCTAGACACAGCCGAGTCCATCAATTTAATTTCCTAATGAAATAATTTATTCATTTCGTAATCGTTTTTTTTCAATGCTAACATTTTATTTAATCGGTGAATCGGTATTGTTTCATAGTCCGGGTCTCCTTTTTTATGCGTTAGCCGCTTGGAACTCTGGGAAGTGGCCAATTTTCTGTACAGCCTCCTCAGCCCAGTGGGCCTCCAGCGCAGCGACCGCTTCATCCACCTGGTAGCGCAGCGCCTCAGGAGACACCAGCAGGCGCAGCAGATCACGGTTGTCCATCTCCAGCAGCATGCCCGTGACCTTGGGGGCGATGCTGGGGTGCATGCTGAGGATGGATGGGAAGAGACGCTCACCTGGAGGGAGGGGAGAATAGATATCAGTAACAGTAACTGTTGTAACTTTATAGGTGACCTGATCGATTGACAGTTAAAAGAGATTGATTAATATGTTACATGTTTGATTGACAGTTAAAAGAGATTGATTAATATGTTACATGTTTGATTGACAGTTAAAAGAGATTGATTAATATGTTACATGATTGATTGACAGTTAAAAGAGATTGATTAATATGTTACATGATTGATTGACAGTTAAAAGAGTTATTATTTATCGTTAAGGTAGTTAAAAAACAAGAAGTACATTTCTGTTGTATTAGTTAAAGAATGGGTTTCAGAACTGCAGGTTCCAGAATGCCTTGCAACAAGACGTCTCACAGAAGTCGACAGTTTGTTGTTTTTGAGATGCAAATTGTACCGTCCAGAATATGAAAGTGAATATCTAACAGCTTGTTTTATTTAATTGAAAGTGATCACAAGTGTATGTCAGCAGATTTGTATATAAAGAAAATGTTCGCTTGATAACACCAGTCATAGCCATCATTTCAGAAGGTAGACATTCTACAGTAACTGTAACAGCTAATGGGTATCCATAGAAACAGACAAATAGACTCGCCTATCATCTGCTTCTGGTCCTCATGGGGAACTGTAGCCAGTATGGAGGCAGTCAGTGTCTCCTGGTCCTGGTCCTGGTCCTGGACATGGACAGCAGGCTGCTGCACGGGGACTTGTAGCTGGGGAGCCGTGTGCTGCTGGCGGTCGTGTCCACCAGCTGTGGACTTGTTCTGGGGCACAGCGTGCAGCCGTGCCATAGCTGGATCACCATCTGCAACGGCAGGGTGCTTTCTCAAGGCCTGGGTAGCTGAGAGGGGAAGATAAGCATAACCAAAGGGATATTTATGGCAAATGTTTGGATAGTGCTCTTGTCTCTATGTCAGGGGTCCCCACACCTTCTGAAACATCCCATTCAAGCACCTTTCAAGGACTTTCAAGACTCGATTCCCTCAAATTCAAGGACCCAACACGGCATAGTTTGAGACGGAGCTAGTTGACGAGCTGAGTAAAACATTTTTGAATATATATTATTTATTTTTTAGCGAGAGAGAGAGGGGAATTCAAGCACTTTCAATGGCCCATGTCTATTTTCAAAAAACTTTTAAGACCTTGATTTATTTTTCTCAAACTCACAAACTTTCAAGGGTTTCAAGGACCCGTGGGAACTTTGCTTCCACCAGCTGTGGACTTGTTCTGGGGCACAGCGTGCAGCCGTGCCATAGCTGGATCACCATCTGCAACGGCAGGGTGCTTTCTCAAGGCCTGGGTAGCTGAGAGGGGAAGATAAGCATAACCAAAGGGATATTTATGGCAAATGTTTGGATAGTGCTCTTGTCTCTATGTCAGGGGTCCCCACACCTTCTGAAACATCCCATTCAAGCACCTTTCAAGGACTTTCAAGACTCGATTCCCTCAAATTCAAGGACCCAACACGGCATAGTTTGAGACGGAGCTAGTTGACGAGCTGAGTAAAACATTTTTAAATATATATTATTTATTTTTTAGCGAGAGAGAGAGGGGAATTCAAGCACTTTCAATGGCCCATGTCTATTTTCAAAAAACTTTTAAGACCTTGATTTATTTTTCTCAAACTCACAAACTTTCAAGGGTTTCAAGGACCCGTGGGAACTTTGCTATGCGCAGGGATGCTTCACTAAATAAACTGACCTATGTGCTGAGACGTCATCCTACGGGGCACCTGGGAAGGTGTGGCGGGGGTCATAGCATCGAAGGTCTGAGGCCCGGTAGCCCATGGAGACGTGGTGGTGTCGTCGGGCGTGTTCTGGAAGTGCTGAGGTTTCGCCTCAGGTTCGAGGGTAGCCAGGTGATGAGTGGGTCTCAGCTGAGCTGAGGAGTATTGGGCGGTTACACAGTCCTGAGTCTGTGGAATGTGAGAAGCCATGAAGAGTCCAGGTGGGGGAGCAACCTGGTAGGGTAAGTTAGGTAGGAAGTCTGGGTCGGGAACGGCGCAGACGCTGGCCATCCTCTGTGGCATGTTGGTTCTGAGAGCCTGGCGCTCCTCCTTGCGCTGGGCCAGGGCCACGTACAGGGGCTTGGTGGCCACGATGCGGCCGTTCATCTCGGTCACGGCCTTGGTGGCCGCCTCGGGGGAGGAGAAGCACACGAAGCCGAATCCCTTGCTGCGTCCTTCCTCCGTCATCATCACCTTCGCGCTGGTGATGGTTCCGAAGCGGGAGAACTCTTTGTGCAGTTGGTCGTCGTCCAAGCGGTCGTGCAAGTTCTTCACGTACAGGTTGACACCCTGCTGGTAGAGAGAGAGCATGTTTAGTGAGATGTTTTTATACCTCAAATACATCAAGAATGTTTACCGAGACTATCAGCTTCTTTTTCTTATACACATAATAATGTTAGCTGTAGCTATCTCACACAGTGACTAACACTGACAGATATTGACAGCTGTCAATCTAGAGGGGGAGTGGTTGTGTTACCGCCCATTAGCTGGCTGTGTGAAGGTGTGAAAAACAACCAACTCTTTAAACAGCTTTTTCTCTGGATTGTGATTGTATGACACATCATTCGAAAGCGTACAATCTGTAGTTTAAGCACATGTAAAAAAAACAACTGAAAAATGACTTTGCCTACTGGTTGCTTTGACTACTTTTCACCAGCAGCTGTCACATTTTTTCCTTCATAAACACACACCTGGTATGTGGTCCTGTGGCCCTGGTTCAGTTGCTCAAACTGGCTCTTCAGGACAGCCTGGCGCTCTCCTCTCTTCTGGGCCCGGCCCACGTAGACCCGCCTCCCGTTTATCTCCTGGCCGTTCATCTCCTCGACGGCCCTCTTGGCGTTCTCGTGCCTCTCGAAGTTGACGAATCCAAAACCCACGGATCTACCAGCGCCATCAGTCATGACCCGGACGCTCAGGGCCGGTCCGAATCTCTCAAACCTCTCCTTCAGGCGTCGGTCGTCCATATCCTCCCCAAAGTTCTTGACGTACACGTTAGTGAACTCTCGCTCTTTGCGAGACTTCCAGTGTCCGACAAATACTTGGTCGTTCAACAACGTGCCGTCGAGTCTCTCGATAGCTCTCTCTGCGGCCTCCTGGGTGTTATACTGGACGAAGCCGAAGCGTTTAGAGAAGCCGTTCTCGTCAGACGCTACCTTGCAGGAAAGGATGTCCCCGAACTCGGAGAACGTGTCATAGAGGTCCTTGCTGTCGAAAGCCTTCGCTAAATTCTTGATGAAGATGTTGCCGACTCCACTGTTCCTTCTAGAGGGGTCACGCTGACACCACATGATGCGCATGGGTCTCCCGTTGCTCGCTGTTGGAAGTTGACGAAAGCGTACCCGAGAGACCGGCGTGTCCTCATGTCCCTGCACACTCTTATAGAGGTGATCGGTCCAGAAGGGCTGAATTTCTCAAATAGCATTCCTTCAGTGGTGTCCATGTGGAGATCTCCTACATACAAGGAGGCCGTCGGTTGAATAGGCGCACTAGGATTCATTGTCTGGTGACTTTCGGATAGCGAGAGTTGGAGAAAAACTGTGAGAAGAACGAATAACTAATCTATCTATCTAGCTCTTCACAGAGGAATGGCAGGTAAATCAACGGCATGTGTACTGCAGCTGGATTCTAGAACCCCAGCTGCATGTTCTACATTGTTATGTCATCACATTGTTAGACAAACATGTTTTTTATTGTGTCATGAACATGAAAGCTTTGGGATTAAATTGCATAATAAAATCATGTTTGTCTATTATAAAATTGTCTTACTATATTCTTATGAAATATTAATGATAGCAAAACATGATTTTATTTCATGCAACCAATGTCCATGATTCATTGAGGTAGATGCAACACCTTTTTCAGTGGTATAATATTGTACATATAACTGATCCAATATTGATCTGATCTTTGATCAATATTGGATCAGTTAGTATGCACAATATTATACAACAGTACCCATACTACTAAATTCACATTTTGCCAAATTCTGAATGAATTGACCATTTCAAGGAATGTTTGGTTACTGGGCAACACCTGGCTGCTACTGAACTTCCTGTGAGTCAGCTGATACTGGGTTAGTACTTTGTTAGCTAACAGGAAGTTCGTCTGGATCCAGCATGGTATTGCCTAGTAACCGAACATGCCTTGACATGGTCAATATAGTACATTACAGGTAGTTCTGTTCTGTTAGTTCTAATTGGAAAAGAGACATTAAAACTGATATTACAGTACAACATCACTTATTTTTAAGAAAACATATTTATTTGTCATGCATAAGTGCACTTGACTCAAACACATGTAATGGGCAACTGGAAACAGTTAAGTTTACTGAATGGTTTAAAACTTTACATAGTACAGTAGTACAATTACAAAAATGTTATTTGTGCAAAAAAATCAACAATGAACTGGTTAGGTTGGAGCTTCTGGCACAGTGTGGCAAAATAATGTACACACTAACACTGGAAACAGTTAAGTTTACTGAATGGTTCACTAAATAAACAAAATCTCGATCCCCGTAACACCAGTAGAACTGACATGAACATTGTCTGTGCATTGGGACGGCTTAAAAACTTTACATGAGATCGACAATTAACTGGTTAGATTGGAGCTGCTGGCAGACACCTTCGTGTCTGAACGTTCAGGGAGGAGTACATTGAAAAAAAAAAAAAATAAATAATAATAGTATAGAGGTTACTGACCTCACATCTCACTCAAAAAGTTTGAGTTTCAAGGCTTGTGCCTTCTTTGACAGTGTACTGCCATCCAGCTGCATTAGGATTTTCTGTACAACTTCAAAAGTGTACCTCAGTTCTGCAGGGTAGCCCAGATTTAAATGATAGATTAGACCAAACAGCATGGCTGTTGCGAAGGGCACGCTTGGGAGGTCTCGCAGTACAGCCTGCCCTTCGAGGACGATCCCGATGTCCCCTTCACTTGGGTCGTCGCTCTTTATATTGAAGATCCCCACTGTGGTCGCCTCGATCCCATCCTGGATGGTGGCTTCGTCTGCAGTCTGGAGAAAAAGATTGTCAAGTTACATTACTTGGAATATGAACGTTGGTTTGGAAAAATGTTGTGCATGAATGCGTTCAAAAGAGATTTTTTTTCTTCCAAGAATGTTGAACTGAACACAGCCATTTGAATCTGGTGAACGTGAACTAGTTCATTTTGGGGGGCTGTGAACCTGTAGTTCATATTTAGGAAGATAAATCAATGAGAATTAAAAGTAGGCTAGCCTAACTCGACTACAAAACAATGCTAGATTCAGATTATTCGCCTTGAGGCTCGTTAGGCTACTATCAGTGTTTCACACGATTAAGGCTGTCGCGCGAGCATCAGGAGCAAGTGAGAGAAGTGTCAAGTAATGTTTGGATTAGGTTTAGGCTTAGGGCTGGTAATCATGTGGGGTTAACAGGCTCTGCATCGATGGGAACTAGCCTCTACCCATTATGTTGCTATAAATGACACTGCATTACTGCATCTTATGCATAAAAGGAAATTATTGACATTGGTTTAGTGGTAAAACAAAACTTTTTCAATCACTGTCTATGATTCTATAATAGACTGTAGCAATAGCTTGTGGTACACATATAAAAAGGGACTTTTTGGGACTGAACTTAGTTCAAAATAGTGAATTATGAACTTGAACACTTTAGTTGGACTTACATCATACTCCCTCACCAGACAATCTGGCTTCTCGTTGAGGTACACACAGAGACCCTTGAGGATGGACTCCCTTCCAAAGTCAATGTCATCATTCTGGAAAGAGAGTTACCGGTATTTCATTTGTCATAACAACCGACAAGGGGTGTTAGATCACTGCAATGCTCAAAGGAAAATTACACCTTTTGGGGAGGTTAGCATATTTACCACCTTCCCCATTGTGAGACAAGAACATGTGGCATTTTCTTCTCTGTGCATTCTGTATGAACATTTTGGAAATCCAAAGAATTACCCTAGCTTAGCTGCAAGAACTAAACTGATTGGGCCCCGCTAGCATTGTTGCAGCATTGCTAGTGGAGCCCATTCAATTTAGTTCTTACAGCTAAACTTGGGTAATTCTTTGGATTTCCAAAATGTTCATACAGAATGCACAGAAGAAAATTGTATATGTTCTTGTCACACAATGGGGAAGGTGGGGAAGGTGGCAAATAGGCTAGACTGAAAAAGGTGTTTTTCCTTTAAAGGTGCACTTCCCCCATTAGCAATCAGCTTTCTGTTCTTCCATAAGTGTCAGTATATTACAATGAAGGTGGTTTTCCTGACCTCAATCTTCCCTGGGCTTCCAAAACAAATAATATGTTTTTTTTTTAAACTACACAAATTATGTCATAAAGATGTCAAAATCGTCATATGACATCATTTGTCCAGATTTTAAATGTTACTTTTAATTAACTTTTTTGGAAGCCCAGGGAAGATTGAGGGCAGAAAACCCACCTTCATTGTAATGTACTGACACTTAGGGAAGGACAGAAAGCTGATTGCTAATGGAGGAAGTGCCCCTTTAGTGCAGCTAAAAAATTGTCTCAGAAAGCCACCATCCCAGGCCACCTAAACAGAAGGACTGAAATTATGTCAAGAGGGGGGTCCAGGCAGGGCAGGCAGCTTAGTCTAGAGGCAGGGGTGGAGTGTATGACAAAAGTCCTCTGTGCCCTGTGGTTACTGCATAATTGTACACCAACATCACTGTTGTACAACTGTACATAATTTGCAGGCAATATACCACATTACATTTGATTTTAATCACCATCATGCAACACATATTAGAGTACAAAGAATTGGGGTACATTATTCTATCAAATATTTTTCTGGAATAAATGTACATACTTTGTCCATGGCTTCCTGGATTGCCATCACTGAGAATCACTGAAAGCTAACACCTGTGGGGTGGCTGTAGAAGTGTCAGAATCAAAATCTATGTTACTGTGTCAGAGCAAATAGAGCTAGAACATTATAAAACATCTCAAATTCAGTCTCCGCCTAAAAAAACAACAGCTTTTCCAGTCAATATCACCTTGGAAACCTGATAACGAAGCCAAAATCATCTAGCAATCAGTACTCCAGGGTCTTATTAGTACTTGTGCCAAAGTCGATGCTAGTAATGTGAGCAAATGCAACTTTGTACCTGTTTTAGTACAGGTATGTTTAGGCGGACACCTATATGTTTAGGCCATTTGGAGATATTTTGGCACCATCTTTGACCTTTGACCTCATGTATCAGATTTCTTTTCTTTTTTTTGGGGGGGGGGGGGGGGGGATTTTTTTGGGTTGGCCGACCAATGGTATGGAAATTCGGCGTTGAAACCGGACATGACACATTCTCCAGTTGGAGAAAACTGGATGTGACTTAGGCCGTGTTTACCGTCTCGGGAAGAAAATGGTGGCATCGTATAGCATGCAAAATTGTGAAAAAATGTGATATCGATGAAGAGAATTGATCGAGGTAAACTCTTTATATCACTTCGGATGCCGATGGGGGTCCGTTGGCTCCTATGAGGTTAAAAAAGTCCTGGGTTGCTTACACACTATATTTTGGGTCATTGTCCATCTGTATTGTGAAGCACCATACAATCAACTTTGCTGAATTTGTCTGAATCTGAGCAGACAGAATATCCCTAAACACTTCAGAATTCATCTGTCTGCTTCTGTCTTCTGTCACATCATCAATAAACACTAGTGACCCAGTGCCATTGGAAGCCATGCATGTTCATGTCATCACACTGCCTCCACGTTTTTTCACAGATGATGTGGTATGCGTCGGATCATGAGCCGTTCCAAGCCTTCTCCATACTTTTTTCTTCCCATCATTCTGGTACAGGTTGATCTTAGTTCCATCGGTCCAAAGAATGCTGTTCCAGAACAGGGCTGGCTTTTTTATGTTTTTTGTCAAAGTCTAATCTGGCCTTTCTATTCTTGAGGCTTATGAATGGCTTGCACCTTGTGGTGAACCCTCTGTATTTGCTTGTGTGAAGTCTTTCTTTTATGGTACACATGGATAATGATATGCCTACCTCCTGGAGACTGTTCTTCACTTGGCTGGATGTTTTGATGGGGTTTTTCTTTACCATGTAAAGGATCCTGTGATCATCCACCACTCTTGTCTTCCATGGACGTCCAGACCTTTTTGTGGTGCCGAACTCACCAGTGCATTCTTTTTTTCTCAGAATGTACCAAACAGTTAATTCGGCCACTATTAAAGTTCCCACTATCTCTCTGATGGATTTTTGTTTTGTTTTTACAGCCTAAGGATGGCCTGTTTCACTTGCATTGAGAGCTCTGTTGACTGCATGTTGTGCGTATACAGCAACAGCTTCCAAATGCAAATGCCACACTTGGAATCAACTCAGACCTTTTACCTGCTTAATTGATAAAGAAATAATGAAGGAATAAATAGCCCACACTGGCCCATGAAACAGCTTTTGAGTCAATTGTCTAATTACTTTTGGTTATTATATATAAGAGCTATAATTCATAAACCCTTCCTTCAATTTGGATGTGAATACTTTTAACCTAAAGCTGAGAGTCTGCATTAAGCCCAGTAAATTCTGTTGGAAATCTCATATAAGATACGTTAGATCCAAAGTATCAAGGAGTATTGCAGTATTGTGTAGGGCAAAACATATTCTGGAACAGAGGATGTTGTATACTCTATATCAGGGGTGGCCAACCCGCGGCTCCCGAGCCGCATGCGGCTCTTTGGCTGTCTGTGTGCGGCTCTTCAATCCATTCATTAAAAGTGTTGGTGTAGCGCTCTCTGACAGGCCGCGTTCGTAAATTCGCCGGAGCGCACACTGGGTTTAACGTCATAATGGAACCAAGTAATTTGATTGGACAAGAGACGTGGAGGCACCAACGTTCTCAGAGCGAATTTACGAACGCGGCCTCTGTCTCGCTGCACGCTGCTGTAACCCGATACTTTTTTTTCAAGGATCATCTCGAGTCACTAACAATGTTGCCAGATTGGATTGATTTTTCAGCCCAACCAGAGTCTAAAAACCCACCCAGAGTGATCATAAGTAGCCCGATTGGGCTGGAATCGGCCATATCATGGCAACACTGTTCCCTAATTGTCCGTTCTGAGGAGAAGCTGTCACGTAACACGGCTTTTTGACAGTTCATTTATTGACAAATTACGGATAACAACAACAAAATAAAAATGTCAGGGAAGAAATGTACAGCTAAACGCAAGTATGGAGATGAGCACAGGAAGTTTTTAGCCGAGTGGGAGAGTGAATATTTCTTTGTGGAGCGCAATGGAAAGCCATTCTGCCTGATATGCCAAACATCGTTGGCACATTACAAAGCTTCCAATCTCCAGCGCCATTTCAGCACAACGCATGCTAACATTGACCAGGAGTTTCCAAAAGGCACCGAACTTCGCAAGGGTAAATTAAACAGCTTGAAAAGCCAGACACAAACACAGACCAAGTTGTTCCAAAGATTTGTTAAGCAATCAGAGACAGTGACACTTGCATCCTATCAAGTGGCCTGGAACATTGCACGTGCTAAAAAGCCATACAATGAAGGAGAGTTTATTAAGAAATGCATCATGAATGAATGAATGAATGAATGAATGGTCTTTATTGTCATTGATATAGTACAGGTACCAAACAACGAAATTTGGGAGGGGGGGGGCTCCCCTGGTGCTAGGAAAAAGAAAAGAAAAAAGTAGTTCTGTTCTGATTGACACACATGTGAAGGAACTGCTTCGAGTGGCCACAACAGAATACGAACCAGATTTGAAGAGGATTGTGGCAAGCAAGGACTGCCAGAAGTCCCACTGAGTCAAAGGAGCAACAGGTAAGACAAAAATATTTGTCACATACACTGTTATTGTGAGGTAGGCTATTGTAAATTGTTATATTTCTGTGTGTGGAGAGAGTATGAGAGAGGGAAAGACTGTGTGTGCATGCTAACCTTGACAAGAAATAACAGAAGCTGCTTCCTCCCTCTCTCTCGTTTCAGATCTCCGAGGCAGAGAAGAGATGATATTTAGCAGCTTTCCCACCTGCTTTCATTTCATTCATGCATATTCAGTCGTGTGTGTGAGAAAGAAAAATAAATAAATCTGTCTGCAAAGTAGCCTATTGGAAATGTATTATTGTGTGTGTGTGTGTGTGTGTGTGTGTGTGTGTGTGTGTGTGTGTGTGTGTGAGTAAGAGGGAGTGCTTTTGTGAGCCCGCATGTATGATGTGGCTCTTTGTGGTACCCCAATATTTTTTTGTGGCTCTTAGTCTCCGACTGGTTGGCCACCCCTGCTCTATATTGTTGTCTTGTCTTACCCTATTTGAGTTACTGTGTGGAGATATGGGGAAATGCATATAAAAAGCACTTTAAACCCATTGATTACACTACAGAAAAAAGCTATGATTCTTAATAGGACTGGTTGTTAAAATCCCTAAATATTCAGCACAACAATTGAGTGGAGTTGGAGATGTCCTCTTGGGTGGAGTGGAATTTGGCAATGATCACGTGGTGCCACCAGTACGACACATCTTCAGTTGTGGTCCCCGACCTCATTGGGTGTTTCGGCCAGTTATCACAAGACACCCTCTGCCGAGGTTGGCCCACCACAGGCTGATCAGGTCTGGGTGTGTGTCGCACGGTGGCACCACATGGTCATTTGGGAGCCCATGTTGGGTCCCTACGTTTCAGCCACAGCCAGTGACTGCTCCGTTCTGCTGCAGTGGACAGTTCTCTGATTGCCTTCCGTTGGGCCTGTCCTCTGATCCCTACTGCCCTCAGGAGCCTTGTGGTGGAGCTGGCTACAAAGCCTCTGCAGCCCACCTCCACTGGCCACACCTTCACGTTCCAGCCCCGCCCCTCTGCTTCGACTGCTAAGTTGGCATACCGCAGCCTCTTCCGTTCGAATGCCTCATCGATGGCCTCCTCCCATGGGACCGTCAGTTCTACGATGAAGACACGCCGGCAGGACTTGGACCAGAGGACTAGGTCTGGGCGCAGGTTGGTCGCTGCAATTTCGGGTGGGAAGGTGAGCCTCTGGCTGAGGTCTACCCGCATTTCCCAATCCCGGGCTGCGTTCAGTGGGCCTGAGTCTGGAGGTGATGGCTTGGTCCGCTATTATATATAAGAGCTATAATTCATAAACCCTTCCTTCAATTTGGATGTGAATACTCTTAACCTAAAGCTGAGAGTCTGCATTAAGCCCAGTAAATTCTGTTGGAAATCTCATATAAGATACGTTAGATCCAAAGTATCAAGGAGTATTGCAGTATTGTGTAGGGCAAAACATATTCTGGAACAGAAGATGTTGTATACTCTATATTGTTGTCTTGTCTTACCCTATTTGAGTTACTGTGTGGAGATATGGGGAAATGCATATAAAAGCACTTTAAACCCATTGATTACACTACAGAAAAAAGCTATGAGGATTGTACATAAGGTTGGATATCGTGATCACACAAATAACTTGTTCCTAATGTCAAATGCCTTAAAGCTCATGGACTTATTCAAATTTAAATTGGCACAGTTAATGTATAAAGCAAAGACTCAAGAACTCCCAGGTAACATTAACAAATGATTTATAGAGAGGGATAAGGGATATCATTTGAGAGGTAACCACAACTTTAACAAGGGTTATGCTCGCACCCATCTCAGGAGCAGGTGCATATCATTCTACGGAGTTACCATATGGAATGGGCTAGAGGAAAATATGAAGGAAAGCAGAAATATTGCTCTATTTAAAAAAAGGTTTAAAGAAATTATTTTTGTTAAATACCAAAATGAGGAAAGGGAAGGTTGTTAATCTTCTGGAAAGTAAGGTGTGGTTTTCTGTGTCTTTTTCTTCTGTATTACATTGTGGATACTGATGTTTGTTATTTATTTATTTAGTGTTGTTTCAGTATTAAGAATGGAAACATTATGTTTATTTATTTATTTTGTGTCAATATTAAGAATGAAAAAGTATTAGAACGGATGATACTGAAATATATGTATTAATTAATTGGATTATATAATGTAAGCATAATTGTTAAATATGCAGGCGCGGTATGATGGCGCGCTCGAACCAAATATGGTGTCCAAGCGTCCGGGTGATGCGCGTGTAGGCTGCAGCTGGATATACTTGCTTTTCGTAGCTGTGTTCTGGAACTCCGCCCACTTAGCTCGGGTACATTTCTTTAAAATAAAAGCGCCCGCGTTCAACTTGTTTAAGCATTTCGAAATGCTACATATGGATAAAGTAACGCAAATGATATGCAACTACATAATTCTTCTAATATCCTAATTATTGTGGTGAAAGACTGCTGCACTGCATAAGGGGACATATAATTGATTGTACACAAATAATCTTGCAAGGCTAAACATGATTACTACCACTGTACTCAGCAACACTTCTAGAATATGGATCAAGTGAGTTTCAACCATGAGGGGTGACATACAGCTGTCTCTTGTCGTGTAATTTCTACTAATTAATCAATAATAAAGATACACGTGAGTTGCTAGGCTTACAAGAACTTACCACTAAGGTACACGATGTGATGAAACAAAGTCTCCTCAGTTTATTAAGAGCTCTTAGAGAAGCAAGATACAAAGCAAAGCTCTACCTCAGTTCTGAGTAGTAAAAATACTAATAATACAACAATAAGGAAGACAATATATTATCACTTCTCATCAACACAAACACATGTCCATCTGTTGGGTGGAAGCTGTTCAATATTCAGATTTATTTTTGTAAATACATTTCAGTTTTGTTGAAAATCAATGACACACTCGCTAGTCAACTAACACAGCTTGTTTTGTGAGCCAGCTAACAATGTAAATCAGTGTTATAGTTAATAGTTATAGGTGCATGTAGGTCCGTTTACCTGCTGGAACTTTCCCCTTTTTATCCAACTGAGCTGATGTGCCATGCAGGCGTCATGCAGGGGTCAAAGAAGTCAATACCACACAGGAGTTCAACCAAATCAAATGGTGCATCAGTCAGACAGTCACCGCAGGTCAGTGAGCTAATTACACCTCCTAGAATATGGATCAAGTGAGTTTCAACCATAAGAGCTCTTAGAGAAGCAAGAGAAAGGAACCACTTTACACCACTTTACAAGTGTTCTGGGTCCTTTGTGTCACAGATGAACGAGGCACCTAGCAGACATCCTGTCTGTGATCAAATAGTCAAACCCCTTTTTTCCATGTTATTACGTTTGAATGTATTAATAGTTGGGTGTATAGTCATGTTTGATCTTATTTTAATGTATGTTTTATGAGTAGTATGTTGTTGTCATTTTCATTATTGTGTGATGTTTCTTTCCAGTATTTTGTTGTGCCTTTTTAATAACATTCCACAGAAACCCAGCCAAATGGTCAATGAGCTCATGACAATTGGTATGGAGCTCATTACAGTGGTTATTGGGATGTAAATAGTGTCACACCTCTGGCTGATGTCTCTGTGGAAAACACTGTTTATGAAAGGAATACTTTTGTTGTGTAACATGCCAGTGAGTGTCCCCATTTGATAAAAGGTCTTTTGATATTTTAAGGTTAAAACCACACCCAGTGTTGGAATGGGATGAATTGGATTTGGGCTTCAACGTACACTTCAGTCCAAATTTCAACATGATGACTGAGCCAAAAAACTAAAACAAAATTGTGTGCACATATTGCAGCGATGAACTGTCTTTTCACAACAGTATTGTTTTGTGTAATTTCAAGATCCCTTGAGCCAGCATCTTGCTTCTTGTGACATGACAGAAGATGATATACACTTGCTGTTGTTACATTTTACATTTTTGGCATTTAGCAGACGCCTTATTCCAAAGCGACTTACAATCAATACATTTGAATACTAAGCATGTGAATCAGCAATCCACCATTCGTTGCAGGAAGAGTAATCTAGCTCGGGCCCGGGGCCACTGATAGAAGAAAAAACCTTCTCCATATCGCCTTCTACTAAATTAAAAAAAAAAATCTGGAGAAACTGAGAAACAGTACAAGGGGGGCAATAGAAGTTCTTAGGGACACAGTAGAGGGGAAAGCGGGTGTCTTTAGGAGACGTAGTGGTGAGGGTCAGAAGATGTCTCAGGAGGAGCAGTTAAGATGTAACCTGAAGAGATGGGTCTTCAGTCTACGACGGAAGATGGGTAGTGACTCAGCCGTTCTGACGGCCGTGGGGAGCTCATTCCACCAGCGGGGAGCCAGTGTTGTGAAGAGACGTGATCGGGCAGCCCGACTGCTGTGTAGAGGAGGTGGGGCCAGTCGGCCAGCCGAGGTGGAGGAGCGGAGTGAGCGGGCAGGGGTTTGGGGGGTTACCATTTCCTTCAGGTAGGCAGGGGCTGTCCCTTTAGCTGCCTGGTATGCAAGCACCAGGGTCTTGAATCTGATGCGAGCTGCTATCGGGAGCCAGTGCAGGGTGCGAAGGAGAGGGGTGACATGCGAGTATTTGGGGAGGTTGAATACCAGCCGGGCAGCAGCATTCTGGATGAGCTGCAGAGGTCTAATGGCTGAAGCGGGGAGCCCAGCCAGGAGTACATTGCAGTAATCCAGGCGGGAGATGACCAGTGCCTGGGTCAAGAGTTGCGCTGCCTCTCTGGTAAGGAATGGTCGTATCCTTCTGATGTTGTAGAGGAAGAATCTGTTGTTTTAATGATTTTTAATGACTGTGCTATGGGCCTATAGGTACGATACTTTATTCAAGTTGCATGTGGATCTTTGTGAGAAAGGATGTTATAAAATGATCAGACCTGTTTCTTTCTCTCGTGGATTGCATCACTTGCTATTAGCAATGTGTCTAAATGATCAAATAAAACTCAGATGAAAGATTTATATTTGAAATAGCATTTATAAATGTAATAACATTTGTTATTTTAATAATCACAAAAAACATACTCACACACAAATAAACAAATTAACCTCTTAAAAACCCTGAGGTTAAATAAATAACTATTTACAGAGAGGAGATAAAAGATTCATATTTGAAACAGAACATTTGTTATTTAAATAATTACAAATAAACACACACTCACACACAAATGAACAAGTTAGGCGTATTCCAGCAGGGTTCCTGTCACAAGCCGAGGATGGTGCTGACAGCCTGGTTACTCTGCCAGGCTGTCCACATGGTCCTTTCCTGGCACGCTGTGCTCATCCACTACCTGAAAAATAATATATCAGATCTGACTTCAGAATAACATTCTACACATGACAAAGATAATATACAATCATCAATAATTAACTGAATACAAAATGAAGCAGAATTATAACCTGCAGGAAGTGACATGCCCACAATGAATATAGAATATCTCCACAACCATAAGGGCCATTGTAATAATCTTGGTATCAGATGAAAGCTAACACCTGTGGGGTGTCAGAATCAAAATAGATGTTACTGTGTAGTAGCAAATAGAGCTAGGACTTTGTATGTAATCAGTATTCCAATGTATGATTAGTACTTGTCCCAAGTTAGATGCTAGTATGTGAGCCAGTGACACTTTGGAGAGGTGTTAGTACAGGTATGTCCAGACGGACCACCAAATTGTGCCATTTGGAGAACTTTTGGCACCACCAGTGCCATTTGACCTTTCTCATGTACCAGACTGTAAAACTAATTATATTTCACCGACAGATCACTATAGGTATACATTCCATCCAAATTAAACTGTTTTCTCACTTGTTTTGAAAAGTAAACCATTCACCTCTATACGTTTTCCCGCTCAAAGAAAATCATACAAAGAAAATGAAGTTTGACTCAGATTTATTGTCAAACTGAGAATATACAGAATTACAATGAAAGCAAACGTTGAAATATGAAACAGAAAATATAATCAAACACACAATAAAACCAAAGCTTGAAATTGCTGAAATAACAGGTAAAAACAAATCAGAAGTACGGTATATACTGTACAATGTCTGCCACTCAGTCATTTGCACCTGCATTTGCACTTTCTTCACCACAAGAATGTTTCCTGGATAGGATTTCACTATGAGGACAATAGTGAAATAAGATTCATTTTTATCTAATCATGAAAATAGGTTGAACCATCCCGTAAAAAACGATGATGTCTGTGACCACTAAACAGTCTGATACTCCAATCCTACTCCTACACTTAACTCCTAACACTGAGGACCATGTGTTGGTTATTACAATTCTTCTAATGAGGTCAAATACAGAATCCATTGGAGGATACAACCTTCCAGTTCTGTGACCAAAGACCACAAGTTACTATAAATACATGGATGAATATATCTTCTTTTTAAATATAATAATAATAATAATAATAATAATAATAATAATAATAATAATATATGCAAACACTTTTATCCAAAGCAACTTACATTGCAGTGAGTGCATACATGTTTCAGTATATATGGTCCCAGCAGGGATATATGGTACTACACAAGGGGTAATGGAACTCTGTCAGTGTGCGTACCATGATGCTCTCAGGTTGCAGGACTTACTGAAACTGTTCTGACTCTAGGAGCAGTGGTACTCTCTCCTGTGTGTATTCTCTGATGTACCTTTGGGGGATGTTTGTAACTCTCCTCACACTCCCCACAAATGTTATGGCCTCTCTCCTGTGTGTGTTCTCTGATGGGTCTTTAGGGTTCCTAATAGAGTAAAACTCTTCCCACACTGGGAGCAGTGGTACCAGTTCTCTCCTGTGTGTATTCTCTGATGGTTCTTTAGGTCTCCTAGTTGAGAGAAACTCTTGCCACACTGGGAGCAGTGGTCCCTCTCTCCTGTGTGTATTCTCTGATGTTTCTTTAGGTCTCCTCGTTGACTGAAACTCTTCTCACACTGGGAGCAGTGATATGGCCTCTCTCCTGTGTGTGTTCTCTCATGTCTCTTTAGGGTTCCTAATCGATTGAAACTCTTCCCACACTGGGAGCACTGGTACGGTCTCTCTCCTGTGTGTATTATCTGATGTCTCATTAGGTCTTCTAGTCGATTGAAACTCTTCCCACACTGGGAGCAGTGGTATGGCCTTTCTTCTGTGTGAATTCTCTGATGTAACTTTAAGGTACTTAGTTGACTGAAACTCTTCCCACACTTGGAGCAGTGGTACGGTCTCTCTCCTGTATGTATTCTCTCATGGGTCTTAAGGTGATCTAGTCTACTGAAACTCTTCCCACACTGGGAGCAGTGGTACGGTCTCTCTCCTGTATGTATTCTCTCGTGGGTCTTTAGCGCTCTTGGAGTAGTAAAACTCTTCCCACACTGGGAGCAGTGGTATGGCCTCTCTCCTGTGTGTGTTCTCTGATGGATCTTAAGCTTTCCTGCCTCATTAAATCTCATCCCACACTGGGAGCAGTCATATGGCCTCTCTTCTGTGTGTGTTCTCTCGTGGATCTTTAGGGTTCCTAGTTGACTGAAACTCTTCCCACACTTGGTGCAGTGGTATGGCCTCTCTCCTGTGTGAATTCTCTGATGTACCTTAAGGTTTTCTAGTCTACTGAAACTCTTGCCACACTCGGTGCAGTTGTGTGACTTCTCTCCTGTGTGTTTCCTCTGATGTTTCTTTAGGGTGTTAGGGGAAGCTAAACTCTTCCCAAACTGACGGTCAAGGTAAGTATGTTCTCCTCTGTGAGCCTGTGGTTGTTTGTGGTTTCCTGACATGGTGGAGCTGGGCTCGCTGTCTGAGCCTGGGTTGGAGCTCTCTCCTGTAAGAGTAGGAACATATACAGGATTAGAAACATTTCATTCAACCTTAATTCATACAGGGGAAAACACACTGAGAACAAGGCCTCTTTTGCAGTTGCCCCCTGTCCACAATATCTATACCATTACAAAACAACACATAAGAAATACATTTGAATAGAGACATCAATACATCACTTAAAACCACAACCTTCTTAAACTCAGACATGCAATTGATACCATTCCTGTGAGTAGTGCAGATTGGGAAAGAGGTTTTTCAGAAATGAATAATGTTGTCACACCTTTGCGCACACAACTGAGAATTGAAAACACCTCAGCTCTTATTTTTATTTAACTAGTTGGACCTCCTCTTGAGTGTTGGAACCCCATGAAATATGTAAAGAAGAAGATCTAGAAGATCTGCTAGTCGTAAACTTGTTTATATTTGTGTGTGTGTAGATGGGCAAATGTATATGTATATATGCATGCAGACATGTTTGAGAGGGAGGGGTGGGTGGAGGGGATGGAGAAAAACAGAAAATATTCATGCCTTTTTCAATGTATCAATCTTCTATACTGGAATAAAAAATATTTTAAAAAGAAGAAAAAAAGAAGATCTGCTAGTCACTTGGCATGCATGCAGAGAGGACAGGCTTCAACATACCAGCCCATCTGGGATCTTCTGAACTAAGATTGTATATAAATAACTAGCTAACTTACTGTGTAAGAGATACAAGATAACCAAGATTAGAGACTGTCAGTGTACGTTATTGGCCTGCTGTATTACAGGAAACTCAATGAAAAAGAAATAAAATGGATTGAAATTTAAAATTGCATTATGGACATTTTAATTTCAAGATCATTTATGGTTTGATTTGTGAGGCAGTATTGAGCCCCACCATCACTCCCGCACCTTTACCCACCTCTAACACAGAGCCCCCCCACTTAATAAATCCCACTTTAACCCCTGCGTAATGGTAATAATATATAAGGACCCATCCCGTATGCACAATTAACACCATAGAGCAATGTACAATAAATACATTATAATAGTAGTCAAGTTCATGAACTTACCATCCAACTCACTATCTGTCTCCAGTAAATCATCTCCTCCCTCCTCTTCTTTCATCATCACATCTTTCTCCTCCACTTCCTCTTCTTCCATTTCTTCTTTCACCATCAGAGTGTTTTCCTCCCCTTCCTCCTCTTCTTTCACCACAACTTCTTCTTCTTCCTCTTTCACTACCACATTAAGATCCAGTGTTTGACTGCAGTCCTCCAACTTCACTGCCACCATCTCTGGACCCTGCTGTGAACCCAGGTACTCTGTGGACTTGGCTTCAGACATGGTAGCTGGGCTGTGAGATGGATCTGTGTAATGTAAACAAAGGAAGAGCCATAGTGGAGAGTTAATTTCTCAAATTAGATTATCAGATTAACAAACACCTAACAAAGAATATGCACTACTATGAATTATTATAGTAAAGTGTCTTTCATGTTGGCTGGGCTGTGGCCTGATTCTCTACCCCTCTGGGTGAGTGGTGCACTCACATACATCTGAATGCAGGATACTTTATTATTACTTAATTATTTACAGAACCCAATATTCTTAATGTAAATAGTAAAAAAAACATGACCAAGAATCCATCCTTGATCCATCCTTTGTTATGTCTAAAAAACCTGATTTAACCCCATCAGTTAAGACACACTGCGTTCTGTCTGTTAAATAATATTCAATACAGCTACAATAACCTGGTCCAGATAACCTCTGAACAAGTAGGTAATGGTAATAATAAATAAGGACCCATCCCTAATACACAATTAACACCATAGACCAATAATGTACATTACATACAATTATAATATTAGCCAAGTTCATGAACTTACCATCCGTTCCTTCCTCTCCTCCATTTTCTTCTTTCACAATCACATCTTTCTCCTCCACTTCCTCCTCTTCTTTCATTATCACATCTTTCTCCTCCACTTCCTCTTCTATTTCTTCTTTCACCATCATAGCTTTTTCCTCCTCTTCCTCTCTTCCAGCCACCATCATTTCTTCTTCTTCCTCTTTCACTAACACATTATGTTCCAGTGTTTGACTGCAGTCCTCCAACTTCACTGCCACCATCTCTGGACCCTGCTGTGAACCCAGGGACTCTGTGGACTTGGCTTCAGACATGGTAGCTGGGCTGTGAGATGGATCTGTGTAATGTAAACAAAGGAAGAGCAACACATAGTGGAGAGTTAATTTCACAAACATTCAGATTACCAAACACCTAACAAAGAATATGCACTACTATGAATTGTTATTGTAAAGCATGGGTCACCAACAGGCGGCCCGCGGGCCGAATGCGGCCCACCAAAGCTTCCCATCGGGCCCGTGTAATATTTATGTTTTTTTAAATATTAATGAATTCAGAAAATGTGAGGAGGGAAATACCGTTTAGAACATATAGGGCGCGTTCGTAAATTCGTCGGAGCGCACACTGGATTCAACGTCGTCATGGAACCAAGTAATTTGATTGGACTAGAGGCAGTCACGTGGACGCTCTGATTCTCTCAGAGCGAATTTACGAACGCGGCCATAGCATAGATTCATATCGTTCTTCCAATGCAGGACGATTCAGACCTAACTCATTCACAAAGCTTCAACCTTGCATCTAAATAGCAGTAGCAAAGCTGAAACTAATTCCCGTCTTTTAAATGGAATTCGGCAGACGTAGCGCCTATTCGCATGCAAGAATGGGGACACACTCATAGCTCTCATTTAACATTTCGTTTTTGTTTTTTTTCACATACTCATTTAACATTTCGTGTTTTTTTTCTTCACATGCTCTTGTTTAACATTTCGTGTTATAGGCTCTTTTTTCACATGCACATTATAGTGACTTAAATAACAAATAACTTCTCAGTCAAAACATGAATGAGGTAAATGGCTTGTTATGATTGTAGAACCCAGACAGCCCGGAGAGATGCACTAGTTGCCCTCTCGTTCAGATAACGTTCTGCTAATAATTCCACTGGCATGTCCATATCCAGCTTTTAAGTTGCTTTTAGGTCTATTTTTCTGTGACGGGTCTCAGGATATGACTTCTCAGGGTATGATTCTCTGAAAGCTGCATGCCTTGTATAATTGTAACGGCGAAGATTGTATTGTTTTTCAATAGCTTCAGTGCAGATGAGGCATATTGGTCAATGGACTGACCTATTCCAAAGCGCTTTACAATGGCCTCTAATTCACCCATTCACACACCACTGGCAGCAAGCTACCATGAGAGGCGCGAGCCCGCTCATTGGGAGCAATTTGGGGTACAGTGACTTGCCCAAGAACAGTTTGACATGTGGTCTGTCAAAATACTTTTGAATGCATGCAGGATTCTGCCACAGTACAGGATAGTATACAGGATTGCTTTGCTGCATTGAGAATCTCCCTTCAAGAAGCATTTCCATGCAATGCCGTTATAGATCCAGCAGGGGGCGACTGGCAGTAGACAGCATATGCAAAGTAGTATTATAAAGAAATGAAGAAGAAGCCTTGACAAACACTCTAGCCAAGGTTAAGATACAATTATGGTGGGTATTGAGGTGGTCATTATAGGATATCTTGACAGTTATAATAGATCATTTAAACACTACAAATTGAAAAGTTAGGTTGACAGAGTTGGAGTTGTGCATACAGGCCTAACGTTAGTGTATATGTGTGGTGGCCTGGGAAAACCCGTCGGATGTCGCTGGCGTTCGTTCGTGGCAAAGAGCAAATATAGATGGAAATCGCGATTTTGGCGATTTTGATATTATGTGGTATTCTAGTACTTTGAACTCCATACTACATTATGGTGAATAAACATTTTAAGAAAACAAAAGAGAAAGTACTTATTTTGATGTTTTTGTGGCGGGTAGTTTGCTAGCGAAACAACATCACGTTGAACGTGTCTCATTCTCAGTTAAGCAACGCACGCACACATGAGCGAAAGGAGAGACGATACTTCCACCTATGTTATTGCCAGTTTACTGATGCTCACAATAAGCATAAAGTAATAAAATCTTAACTAGAAGACACACAAATGGATCTGTCCCTCGCATACCGACGAGGCGAGCAGACTACCACCGCATCACAAGCAGACAAACGAGACCGGCCGATCTGCATAGGCTCCTCCCCCGACCCGGAGGAGAAAGGGGAGGATTTCTCCCCTTTCACTTTTTTTGACATGCTACATTAAAATGCTCATAACTTTTTAAAATAAAGGGCTATCTCAGTCATTCAACCAGTTATGAATAGCTGAGAACTTCTAATTTATGGAAATATTAAAAAATGAAAATGTCAAAATGCCACCATGTGAAGGGTTTTCCCAGGCCACCACACATATGTTACTTTACTTGTTTAAATTCGTCCACCTGCTGCTACTCAGATAACTGTTGGGGAAGACTTTACTCTAACACCTTCAAATAATAACAATAAAAACTCTCTAAGAAACCGGAGCTGCTGATCACAAGAGGCCCTTTATTACAGACCGGGGCCTGAGCGAGTTCACGATGCAACTCTCTAGGCACTCAGAAATATCATCTCTTATAGAATTCTCCTGGGGACCCCTCCCCAAATACTCATTTACATACCGTACCCCCAACTCCCAGCTCAATATCCTGGGGCTGTTGCTGTGAAACCCTTTGATCAGTGATTAGGCTAACTCTTTCCCCCATATAGGCCTATTCCAAGCCTTTCTCATGATTACTCTGGGCATCATTAATAGCCTACCTCCTGGCTGGCTGTCTCCCTGAATAACAAATGGTACCATCTATTGCTAAATTCCTTCTCTGAATTCATGAGGGTTAGGGAGAGAAAACAAGCTCTTCACACAAATCCAACTTTAAAACGCGCAGAGTCGTCTAACTCGTGTTTTTATGACTTTCGGTTTTGATACCTATTCAACTTCAATGATTACACAACAACACTCAACTCTTCAACAACCGACACTACCACTCTCAACCAGTCAACCAACCCTCCACCCGGTCCACTGAACTACCCCAGACTCCTATCTATCTATCTATTTAACTATCTGACTCTGTCTAACCTTCTATCTATCTATCTATTTAACTATCTGACTCTGTCTAACCTTCTATATATTTATCTATCTATTTAACTATCTATCTATCAAACTCTGACTGTCTAACCATCTATCTTTCCAACATCATATCTATCTAACCTTTCAACTAAACAGACTAACTAGAAATGACATTCTGCAATATTTCATAGATAAATAAGGTCTAGATTGGAAACGTGGACACACTGTAACAGAAGTCAACAACTTTCAAAGCGACTCATCTATTCAGCCTTTGTAAATTCACCCTATTAAGTCTAGAATATCACTGTTCTTTACTCTGATATCCAGTCTATCCCATTTCGACCTCATTCAGAGCAGACATTGTGACTTTGCAACTGCAAACCACGGCCTCACACGAGTTGCACAAAGGACAGACGAAAACGTGTTGATATGAAATCAAAATACTCATCAGAACATATGTTTGATCCGTGGTGTATTCCGGTAGAAACGATCAAACAGATACAACATCTCTTCTGATTAGTATGTTCACCTCATTTAAACTTTCCTCAAGAAACAACCACCATTACGAACAATGAAGCAATGCGATGCAGGACTTGCTGTTACGAACACGTTTTACTTACATTTCTGCGTTTTCACCAATGTGGAGATACCGGCGCTGCTCCAAACGGCCCTGTCGGAAGTCTAAAAAATAAGAAATAAAATATATTTCCTCCAAGCTGGCGACCTCGACGGACTCACATCAGGAGTAGAATGAAGCATGTTATAAACACGTTGTCGTCTTTTGATGACGTCATCACCGGGTCCTTCCGGAGCTATGTTCTGGAACTCCGCCCACTTAGCTCGGGTACATTTCTTAAAAATAAAAGCTTGTTTAAGCATTTAGAAATACTACATTTGGATAAAGTAACGCAAATGATATGCAACTACATAATTCTTCTAATATCCTAATTATTGTGGTGAAAGACTGCTGCACTGCATAAAGGGACATATAATGGATTGTACACAAATAATCTTCCAAGGCTAAACATGATTACTACCACTGTACTCAGCAACACTTCTAGAATATGGATCAAGTGAGTTTCAACCATGAGGTGTGACATACAGCTGTGTCTTGTCGTGTAATTTCTACTAATTAATCAATAATAAAGATACACGTGAGTTGCTAGGCTTACAACAACTTACCACTAAGGTACACGATGTGATGAAACAAAGTCTCCTCCGTTTATTAAGAGCTCTTAGAGAAGCAAGATACAAAGCAAAGCTCTACCTCAGTTCTGAGGGGTTACTGAGGGGTAAAAATACTAATAATACAACAATAAGGAAGACAAGATATTATCACTTCTCATCAACACAAACACATTTCCATCAGTGGGGTGGAAGCTGTTTAATGTTTGCACTTTTATTTCGAAAAATGAGAATACATTTCAATGAAAATCAATGACACACTGGCTAGTCAACTAACACAGCTTGTTTTGTGAGCCTGCTATTAATGTAAAGTATCTTTTAGTTAACTAGGTAGCAGTAGGGATTACTCACCAAACCCACTGCATTACAATATATTGGCTTGTCTAGCGAATTTATTCAGATGACTCAGGGTCGATCACTCTCTATGCTTGGGAGTCAAATGAATTGCCTGACCCAGCTGAAACCACTTTACACTTTACAAGTGTTCTGGGTCCTTTGTGTTACAGATGAATGAGGCACCTAGCAGACATCCTGTCTGTGATCAAATCGACAAACCCCTTTTTTCCTTGCTATTACATTTGAATGTTTCAGTAGTTGGGTGTATAGTCATGTTTGATCTTATTTTAATGTATGTTTTATGAGTAGTGTGTTGTTGTCATTTTCATTATTGTGAGATGTTTCTTTCCAGTATTTTGTTGTGCCTTTTTAATAACATTCCACAGAAACCCAGCCAAATGGTCAATCAGCTCATGACAATTGGTATGGAGCTCATTACAGTGGTTATTGGGATGTAAATAGTGTCACACCTCTGGCTGATGTCTCTGTGGAAAACACTGTTTATGAAATGAACACTTTTGTTGTGTTACTTGCCAGTGAGTGTCCCCATTTGATAAAAAGGTATTTTGATATTTTAAGGTTAAAACCACACCCAGTGTTGGAATGGGATACATTGGATTTGGGCTTCAACGTACACTTCAGTCCAAACTTCAACATGATGACTGAGCCAAAAAACTAAAACAAAATTGTGTGCACATATTGCAGCGATGAACTGTCTTTCCACAACAGTATTGTTTTGTGTAAATTCTAGATCCCTTGAGCCAACATCTTGCTTCTTGTGACATAACAGAAGATTATATACACTTGCTGTTGTTTTAATGATGTTTAATGACTGTGTTATGGGCCTATAGGTACGATACTTTATTCAAGTTGTTGTTTTAATGATGTTTAAAGACTGTGTTATGGGCCTATAGGTATGATACTCTATTCAAGTTGCATGGGTATCTTTGTGAGAAAGGATCTGTTATAAAATGATCAGACCTGTTTCTTTCTCTCGTGCATTGCGTCACTTGCTATTAGCAATGTGTCTAAATGATCAAATACAACTCAGATGAAAGATTTATATTTGAAATAGAACATTTGTTATTTTAATAATCACAAAAAACATACTCACACACAAATAAACAAGTTAACCGCTTAAAAACCCTGAGGTTAAATAAATAACTATTTACAGAGAGGAGATAAAAGATCCATATTTGAAATTGAACATTTGTTATTTAAATAATCACAAATAAACAAGTTAAGCGTATTCCAGCAGGGTTCCAGCAGGGTTCCTGTCACCAGCAGGGTTCCTGTCACAAGCCGAGGATGGTGCTGACAGCCTGGTTACTCTGCCAGGCTGTCCACATGGTCCTTTACTGGCACGCTGTGCTCATCCACTACCTGAAAAATAATACCAATGCCAGGATACCACCTTCAGGTTTTGTGTGGATATGCTCAGATCTTGCTTCCTCTAACATTCTACACATGACAAAGATATACAATCATCAATAATTAACTGAAAAATGAAGCAGAATTATAACCTGCAGGAAATGACATGCCCACAATGAATATAGAATATCTCCACAACCATAAGGGCCATTGTAATAATCTTGGTATCAGATGAAAGCTAACACCTGTGGGATGTCAGAATCAAAATAGATGTTACTGTGTAGTAGCAAATAGAGCTAGGACTTTGTATGTAATCAGTATTCCAATGTATGTTTAGTACTTGTGTAGAGTTAGAAGCTAGTATGTGAGCCAGTGACACTTTGGAGAGGTTTTAGTACAGGTATGTCCAGACGGACCACCAAATTGTGCCATTTGGAGAACTTTTGGCACCACCAGTGCCATTTGACCTTTCTCATGTACCAAACTGTAAAACTAATTATATTTCACTGACAGATCACTATAGGTATACATTCCATCCAAATTCAACTGTTTTCTCACTTGTTTTGAAAAGTAAACCATTCACCTCTATACATTTTCTCACTCAAAGAAAATCATACAAAGAAAATGAAGTTTGACTCAGATTTATTGTCAAAGTGAGAATATACAGAATTACAATGAAAGCAAACTTTGAAATATGAAACAGAAAATATAATCAAACATACAAAAAAAAAAAACTTGACATTTCAGAAATAACAGGTAAAAACACATCAGAAGTATATACAATGTCTGCCACTCAGTCATTTGCACCTGCATTTGCACTTTCTTCACCACAAGAATGTTTCCTGGATAGGATTTCACTATGAGGTGAATAGTGAAATAAGATACATTTTTATCTAATCATGAAAATAGGTTGAACTATCCCGTTAAAAACCATGATATCTGTGACCCCTAAACAGTCTGATACTCCAACCCTACTCCTACACTTAAGAGCAGGAATTCTGGTCTTGATCGGGGATGTTGACGGTACCACTGTAAGTTGTTGACATTGCCTTCATAGTTACAGGAGAGAGTGACGTCTGATCCTTGGAGGACATTCACCTCAGTTCTCACCGGCTGTATTGAATCCTCAAGACTATGATCTGCAACACATTCATATGGTCATTATGTTGTAAAGTTATTCCTGATGATGTTTTAATGGTAAACTGACAATCTGGATTTGATGCACCTCATGAGAAGATTTTGATGTAGAATTGTATGTGAATTATTAGTTATCTGATCGAAAACTACTTATACAATAATTCAATTGTAATGTTATCTTACTTCTAACAACATGAATATTTAAAAACTTACCAAGAAATGTTGAGAGGAGCAAAAACAATATGAGCAACATCCTGACGAAGCTTGGAAACAGACTGACAGCTAGAGACAGTGAGAGCTGAGTAGACAGTCCAACCACACGCACGCATGCACACACGCACACACACACACACACACACACACACACACACACACACATACACACACACACACACACACACACACACACACACACACACACACACACACACTATTGTAACTGTGTTTGCATACAAGCCTGATTTACTTTTAACGTTACAGCACTGTATCTGCCTTGTTTGATATTTCTCTGTTGATAAGGATCAAGGTAATTCTGAACAGCAAACCTGCATCTAAATGTATGTGTGTCAACTGGCATGTTTTTGTACAGTGTCTCTGGGTTTCCTGTCACTGTGGGCTGCAGGGCGCAGTAGTAGAGAGCAGAGTCTGTCACTTCAGCAGAGGAGATCTCCAGATCCACACGTTTCTGGTCTTTGTCATGTGTGATGTTCAGTCCTGGTATTGGGTTGGTTACCTGTCCTGTGTACTCCATAATGAGGAACTGTGGTGCTGATCCAGGGTTCAGGCGGTACCATAACAGACTGTTAGTTGTGGATGAGCTGGTGTACTTGCAGGAGATGTTAACACTACTACCCTCCATAGAATGCACTACTTCTCTGTGTGGGGTGATTGTATCTTCTCCAACACTTGAACCTGTGAAAGAGGAGAGGTATGACGCTGTTTAGTAAATACACATTATTTCTGTCTAATATTTATCTAGAAACCCAAACTGTATTACGCTCTGGTTGAGAGAGTCTGCTAAATGGCTAAAATGTAAATGAATTAAATGTTAATAACATGTTCCAGCTGCGTATACATTCAGTATTTCTCCTCATGTTCAATTGACAAGGAGTGAATTCTTACCCACAAGAGTACAAAACAACATCACTGAATAGAGCAACATCATAGCTAAAGCACTGCGTCAGATAGAGAGACTAGAAGCTTTGCTGAACCAGAGTGATCTTCACTTGGAACATTCACTCTTAAAGGTGACTCTGTTCTGCTCACTGTCTGTTGGGAGTGATGTTGAGCTCCTCCCCTTTAACACAATAGAATGTTGCATAATTGGCTTCAGTGAGACAACCTGTTGCCAATGCACTGTAGTGTACTCATCACTCCACTAGGTGGCAGTGAAAGGTAACAAATTACTCGAGACTAGAAACACTCTCAGATAATAAGAGGTTTTTGTACAGTGTCTCTGGGTTTCCTGTCACTGTGGGCCTCAGAGCGCAGTAGTAGAGAGCAGAGTCTGTCACTTCTGCTGAGGAGATCTTCAGATACAGTCTTTTTCAATAACTTTAACAGAGAACCTTGTGTTTGGATTTAGAGGATCTGCAGATCTTGTGGTGATCGCTGTTCTATATATGGACCAGGGTTTCCGTTAGAAAAAATTGCCGCCGGACATCGTGTCCGGGAAGATTTCGATTTACCGGACAAACGTGATATATTCCGGTCATCATATTAAAATATAATAACATTTTTTTTTTTCAAAATCATATTTTTTTCCCCAAATCTAATATAGCTGTTTGTCGCGGTGATTACTGTTGTGTAGCGGCCTATATATGCCATTTAATGTCTATTTCTCATCCGATACGATTAGATGCGAGCTATATAATATATAATAATATAACATGATTCGCATGCGCGCTATGCCATTATGTCCAGCGCTGAACGGGCGCCTCACTGGGAACTGAACAGACAGCATCGATCAATGAACGGACTCCACATTACGTTAACTGAAGTTTGTTAAATTGTTTGGGATTAATGTGAGTTTTCTATTTTCTCTTTCCAGTTTTACCCTTTTTTTAATCAATAAAACAACGTCATTTCTATAACCAGGTCTCGCTGGTTGGGAAGGCATTTCGTTTAGCTGCCTGTCAAATCATACTTAATCGGACTCGGGAGTATGACAATGAGGAGAACATAACTGTTTATTGAGAAACAATAGGCAGGCTGGGATACGTATATAAAGAAATACCACAATGTCTAGATGTATAACATTTTATTGAACAGTGCAAGCATGTAGGCTTCTGGCGTGACATCGTACCCCTAACGTTCTTAGGGCTTGTTTGAAAAGCTTAGACTGAAAGTTAGTGCCCTGGTCAGATTGTATAACAAGAGGAAGACCGAATGTGGAAAAAAACGTTGTTAAAGCTTTCACCACTGAGCTGGCTGATATGTTACGCAACGGAACAGCTTCGGGAAAACGAGTAGCAGCGCACATAATAGTGAGCAAATACTGACTTCCACTTTTAGTCCTAGGCAAAGGTCCAATACAATCAATTATTACACGTTCAAATGGCTCCCCTATAGCAGGAATGGGATGCAATGGTGCGGGTGGAATGGATTGATTAGGCTTACCCGCCATCTGACAAGTATGGCAACAGCGGCAGTGCTTGGCAACATCCGCCTTCAGTCCGGGCCAAAAGAAATGTTTCAATATCAGCTGATAAGTTTTAGTTATACCTAAATGTCCTGACCACTGGCTCTCATGTGCTACAGATAACACCTGTTGTCTATAACCCACAGGCACAACCACTTGTTTTACAGTATTCCACTCACAACCATTTGCATTAGGAGGAGACCATTTACGCATTAATATCCCATCGTTAAGGAAATAAACTACGTTGCCCCCTATTTCAGATTCCTCACTAGCTGCATGTAAAAAACATTTGTTTAATGACTGATCAGCTACTTGAGCGACACGCAATCGCTCGCCGGTTACAGGCAGAGATAGGCTGTCAGCGGATGGTATGGTAGGACTCGGGGAGGATGGTAACTCTACCACTTTCTCCCTGGGAGAAGCTGAAACAATCGGGTTCTCATCCCTTTCAGAAAAGGCTTGCATAATCACACTATCACAGAGAGAAACATCGCTATCCTCCTCTCTGCCTCGACTCGATTGTGCACGAGTTATAGCGCACACCGGAAACAACCGCTGTTTCGCATAGGCAGCCTACACATTAGGAGTCATCATCATGCCGGTGTCAAATCATATCATAATAAAAGAAATACATAGCCTATATATTCGTCTTTTTTAAAATAGAAGGAATCAGAATGTGAACTTTAGCGAATTGTATTCAAATTGTGCTTAGAGGGAATTCTTTTCACCGGACATTTATGTCCGACGAGTTTTCAATGTGTCGGACTTCAACAAATTTTACCGGACAAAAACCGGTAATTACCGGTTAACGGAAACCCTGATATGGACATAAGGAACTCAGGTGTTTGTCCTCCGTGTTGTCGATACCAAAATAAATAATCTTAATGCCAGCAGTTTTGAAATATGTGTAGGAGAGAGTAACGTTGGTGCCTTCTACAGTAGACACTTCAGTCTGGACTGGAGTGAGGTCCTGAGAACTGACACCTGGACAGAAAAGAATAATACAAATGTTTGATCTTTATTTAATTTGAACAAATAAAAATATGACCAACACAATTGTTAACATATGGTGAAACATTATGGGCCCTATTATGCACTTCATAAGTCTTAAGCAATAAGACGAGGCGGTAGATCTAAACTTAAGACGTGGAGGCGTGGTCAAGGCAACTTTGCTATTATGCGTGCGGTAGTGGGCGCCTAAAACCCGGCGCTAAGCAAAGAAATTAGTCATGGGTGTGTTTTGGGCGTCTTCTCAATCAACCCAATCAGCGTGCCAGGTGCCATTCCCTTTAAGAACCGGCTGCGTTGAGTCATTAGCGCTATGCTATTATGGAAGTCCTAAGAAGGAGGCCAGCGCGCTTCTCTGCCTCTCCCTTCTGAAATAAAGCATTTATACTGTGACCGTAATTGACGTCTTGCCGTGGAGCCACGTGCGTGTTCATGTGTGCCCACATGCATGCGCAAACCGCGGAGGCGCGCTCGTGTTTCAAAACGTGCATGAAGTCTAAACTTAAGAACTTTTCAAACCACTTCTTAGCGCTAGGAGCAAAGTCAGATCGCATAATAGCAGGGGCGCCTAGTGCACTTCATTAACATATGAACACTCCCACAATGAGTAATATATGCACGGGAGTATTGCGTCTTATGTGTGGGCGCCTATCGACACCGGCATAATAGCAGTAGCGCGTATGAAGCGCATAATAAGGGTGGCGGTAGGTCTTAACCTGGCGGTGCGTCTTAATTAAGACTTAAGACGGCAAGTTAAGACGTGCATAATAGGGCCCTATATCTCGTACCCATAACTATGTTCAGGAGCAGCAGAGAACACAGCAACATCATCTTACATGAAACAGAGACAAATGATAACTGAACATTCCATCCTGGTGTTTATGTACTTCACTCTCTGTTTAGCTCCTCCCCTGCCACAAGCCCCTCCCCTTAACATAGTCAGTGTATGTAGGTGTGTTTCATGTACTGTAGGTTCATGTGAGGTTTTTGTACAGTGTCTCTGGGTTTCCTGTCACTGTGGGCCTCACAGCACAGTAGTAGAGAGCAGAGTCTGTCACTTCAGCAGAGGTGATCTTGAGAGACAAGCGATTTCCACTAACTTCAGCAGACAATCTTGTGTCTGGATTCCCAGGATCTGCATATCGTGTGGTGGTCCCTGATCCTGAGATGAACATGAGGAACGTTGGTGCTTTTTCTGCATCTTGACGATACCAGTAGAATTCATCTCCAAAAGATGCAGTTTTGAGTAGTTGAAGGAGAGAGTAACACTGGTGTCTTCTACAGTGGACACTTCAGTCTGGACTGGGCTGAGATCCTGAGAATGAACACCTGTATGTGAAAGTATATAAATATGAAGTTATTCAGGGAAATGTATCTCTAATTTCTCTGTCATTCATTTAATGACTAAAGGATTACATATTTATCTTTATTCAAATACATGAGTATCACTATCACATGTTAATCACCTACCCATAACTATCACCAGGAACAACAGCAACACCATCTTATATGAAACAGAGATGAAGAGACAGGGAGCACTGCTGTTTCTGAAAGTTTCATCCTCTTTTATGTACTTCTCTGTTAAGCCCCTCCCCTTAGTGTCAGTAGGTGTGTTTCATGTACTGTAGGTTCATGTGAGGTTTTTGTACAGTGTCTCTGGGTTTCCTGTCACTGTGGGCTGCAGGGCGCAGTAGTAGAGAGCAGAGTCTGTCACTTCAGCAGAGGAGATCTCCAGATCCACACGTTTCTGTTCTTTGTCATTTGTGATGTTCAGTCCTGGTATTGGGTTGGTTACCTGTCCTATGTACTCCATAATGAGGAACTGTGGTGCTGATCCAGGGTTCTGGCGGTACCATGACAGACTGTTAGCTGTGTCTGAGCTGGTGTACTTGCAGGAGATGTTAACACTACTACCCTCAATAGCATGCACTACATCTCTGTGTGGTGTGATTGTATCTTCTCCAACACTTGGACCTGTGAAAGAGGAGAGGTATTACGCTGTTTAGTAAATACACATTATTGATCTAGAAAGCCAAACTGTATTATGCTCTGGATGAGAGTGCTAAATAACTCAAATGTAAAAATGAATAAATAATTAATTGGTATTCCAGCAGCATATACATTCAGTATTTTTCCGTAAGTTCAATTGACAAGGAGTGAATTCTTACCTACAAGACTGCAAAACAACATCACTGAATAGAGCAGCATCGTAGCTAAAGCACTGTGTCAGATAGAGAGACTAGAAGCGTTGCTGAACCAGAGTGATCTTCACTTGGAACATTTACTCTTAAAGGTGACTCTGTTCTGCTCACTGTCTGTTGGGAGTGATGTCGAGCTCCTCCCCTTTAACACAATAGAATGTTGCCTAATGGCTTCAGTGAGACAACCTGTTGCCAATGCACTGTAGTGTCCTCATCACTCCACTAGGTGTCACTATTGTATGAAAGGGAACCAGAGACTAGAAACACTCTCTCAGGTAATAAGAGGTTTTTGTACAGGGTCTCTGGGTTTCCTGACACTGTGGGCTGCAGGGCGCAGTAGTAGAGAGCAGAGTCTGTCACTTCAGCAGAGGAGATCTCCAGATACAGTTGGGTCTTCTCTGTGTTCAGTTTACCAGAGAGGCGAGGGTCCAGAGACTCAGCAGTCCCTCCGGTCCCAGTGGCGCCTAGGAGAAGGAGGTACTGGGGAGCAGATCCTGGGTTCTGCGTGTACCATAGTAGAGAGAACGCTGAGGAGTAGTTGCAGGACAGAGTAACTTTGCTGCCTTCTTCTCCATGTACTTCATGCTGGTTTGACTGGATAGTTTGCCCAGAACTGACACCTGGAAACATGAGGAAGTGAACATTGAGTTATGAACAGATAATACTACAAATGCAGTATTTTCCCCAAATAAATAGGACTACTATAATAGGTTGAAGCAGTACACTACAAAGTGTTGAAAAAAAGACAATTGAACAGAAACACAACATTGTTGGGGTCGGACGTCAAACTGACAAAGAATGCACCAAACTAAATTCCTCTGCAAGGTTTTCAATGGATCATGTCACCCTGTCTTTCTGTTGAAGCTCCACCCCAAAGGACTTTAATGCAGTCATGTGTTTGTACAGTGTCTCTGGGTTTCCTGTCACTGTGGGCTGCAGGGCGCAGTAGTAGAGAGCAGAGTCTGTCACTTCAGCAGAGGAGATCTCCAGATCCACACGGTTTCTCTCCTTATTCAGGTTAACAGATAGTCGAGGGTACGGAGGATCAGCTCTCACTACATTCACTTTATCTCCATATGCTGAGATGAGGAGGAGGAACTGAGGAGCAGATCTGGGATGTTGGTGATACCATAACAGACTACTTGATGCACTACTAGTTAGTGAGTAGTTGCAGGAGAGCTTGACATTGTCACCCTGGATCGCATGTTCTTCCAGACTGATGGAGAATATTTCATCTTCGTAACTGTCACCTGTCAAGTCAAGATTGTGTAATGAGTCATTTATTGGCAAATCGTAATATGTTGTGTTTTGTTATGAATATATTATGTTTTAAAAGTTGTTATTAAGAGGTTATTACATATCTATTATGTTACTGTATTTCACTTACCTACGAATGTTAAAAGTCCGAAGACTATCCAACACAGCATGGTTGATGTTAAAGAGACAAGCTGACAATGAACAGAGAAGAACACTTCATGCCACTCTGGTTCTCCTCTTCTTCTTCTTCTTCTTCTTCTTCTTCCATTCTAGCTCCTCCTCTCAATGCAGTTGTACATGACATCTCCTTTCAGAGAGGATCTTCTGAAGAGGAGGAACCACAGTCAGGGAAGAAGATGTGTTGGAAAGAATAAGCTTTGTTTTTCATGTCTGATTTTCAAGACCAATAAGAAACAATGAAGAAAACCTCTCTCCAATCTATCCTTTGTTATGGAGTTTCAGTACATGTTTTCATATGTCTTTAATGTCCACTGAATTAATGTCAACATGTGAGAAAGATAACAGTAGTGATTGAGTTAATAACTGCCTCTATGTTTTTACAATGGAGTTAATGTGATAGTTTGACCTTATGTGAGGTCACATTGTGTAAAGTGTTGCCCCCATCACGCTAAACATGCTGCCACTCGTTCACCCAACAGGTGTTACCACAACAATACTCTTATCTCCAGAGCCTCTGCAGCCGTGTGGCTGATACTGAACTGTGGTGAGAGAATGACCTGTAAACTGGTCTACAACAGGGCCTTTCTCAGCGTAGGGGTTTTTGTACAGCCTCTAGGAGACTTTGTATCAGTGTGCGGCCCTGAGGGCGCAGTAGTAGAGAGCGGCGTCTGTCAGAGTCACTGGTTTGATCACGAGGCTGATGGACTTTGGAGACGATTCAATCGTATATCGACTATCAGTGCTGTGTTCATCTTTGTTTGTTCCTGCACCTTTATACAGTAGAAACTCAGGCGCCTGGTTAGGATGTTGCCGGTACCAGAAAAGGTGGATGTTTTGGCTGCTTGAATCATAGGAGCACCTCAGTGTCGCAGAGCCTCCTTCTGTATGGGTGTATTCTTCCTTCTCAGGAGTCATTTCATCACCACATACTAAACCTGCAGTGGGAAAACTATTATGTCAATTATTAAAAACAATATATGTATATGATATATGTTTTTATATCAGCATGACTATCTACATTAATATTCTTGTTTGTATTTTCATACGATTGTATAGTAATAATATGAATAATCTCATCGTGATAATAAGGATATCAGGAGACTTGTTGTTGTTGTTTACATGTGTTGTTTACCTGTAGTGATGATTAGAATCAGGACACTGAGGGGTTTCTCCATCTCCAGACAGACTGTTGCAGGCCTTCACTCTCCTCTAAAGTCTTCCTCTGTGTGTTACTGTGGGCTTTACAACCAGCTGGGACGTCACCACACCCACCAAGGAAACAGGAGGGGCAGGTTTACTGTTCTATAGCTGCAGTGTGTCTGTCTGTCTGTCTGTCTGCCTGCCTGCCTGCCTGCTTGTCTGTCTGGCTCTCTCTCTGTCTGTCTGTCTAAAACTTGATGAAAGTCATACAGTGAGTGTGTGTGTGTGTGTGTGTGTGTGTGTGTGTGTGTGTGTTCATCCATGTGTGCAGGATATATTCCAGGACCTGGTGCAACCACAGTCTCTCTGATAGCCTAAAGCCTCTACCAGAGTGCATCTGATGTAAAGTTGTGGTCTGGATATGACTTCTGACCTCATTAGATAATAACATCTTATCTCTGCTCAGCTTTTTGTACAGCCTCTTCCAGCTGTTGCATCACTGGGTAGTCTGAGTCAGTGTGTCTGCCAGGGTCAGATGCTTTATGACAAGTTCAGTTGATATTGTGTGTGTTATGGATTCATATCGACTATCAGAGGTATGTCCAGTACTGCTCAATGATCCTGCACCTTTATACAGCAGATACTGAGGTGCCTGGTCAGGGTAATGCATGAACCAGTAAAACCTATAGCGTGCCTCTTAGATTTATAAGTGCAGCTCAGTTTCACAGATTCTCCCTCTTTTCCACAGACTTCAGGTGTAACAGGAGACATGGAATCTCCAGCCACCAGTTCTGTAAAAATACAGAAACAACATGATTGCAGTAACATAACATCACCTCCGTCCAAAGATAGAAGAACATACACACACACGCAAAAGTGTGCACGCACACTCACAAACACTTTGCACACACACACACACACACACACACACACAGTGGATGAATGGATATAGCACTAGATCACACACAGATCAACGTTTTACTGAACATACAAGCAGCATTTCCACGTGTAGTCTATGCAGATATAGAGGATGGTTGAAGGACACTGGCACCTATGAACATAGTTGTTGTACAGGAGCTGTGTATCCTGTAGTCACAGTGGGCCTCAGAGCACAGTAGTACACAGCAGAGTCAGACAGCTGCAGCCTCTGGATCCTCAGAGGAACTGACTTCAGAGTGGAAGTGATACTGAGATTGGCATCAAATCTCCCTTTGAATTCTTCAGCATTTTCCCCTTTGTCTCCAAATGTGAACCTCTTCAACATGAACCTGGGGTAGTCGTTAGCTTCTTGTTTGTACCAGAACAGATAGGGGCTTGGATCTGTAGTATCAAATTCACAGCCCAGTGTGACTAGACCTTCCTCAGTAGCAGTCACATCTCCTGTTGGCTGGGTGACTGAGTCCTCTCCTCTGCACTCTGGAAAACAACCAACATTTATTAATATTTGTGTCAGGAGGAAATGTATCAAGCAAAACATTCTAGAGGGGACGGTGTTGATTTGTTAACTCTGATTGTGCTTATTGTTGTGCTTTCTTTCCTGAACAAATACTAAATGAAACTAAAGTAATAAACTAGAGGTGATTAATCCTGGTGGTGTCATACCAAGACAGAGAGCCAGACTCAGCAGGTTCCTCAGCCAGTGCTCCATGTCTGCTGTGAGGTGAGATGGAAGAGGCAGAGCAGCAAACACACTCTGATGTACATGTGCTGCTGTGAGCTGAGCTTTGACTCCCTCTACCCTACTGTTCATTCTTCATCTTCCTCATCTTGTGTCCTGTGTAGCCTCCTATGGGGAGGTGTCTGCTGTGCTGACAGGATGGCATCGCCTGGAATCAGGGAGGAACATTTGCTTTGCAACGTCGCCCCCTTCAGGTTGACTTTCACACTGCTCCACTAAACTGTATGAATTATGAGGAGGACCGTGATTGATCCTTTGAGATTTCTAGATTTGGTCACCGCCCCATATGGAGCACCACAAGACTGGCCAGAGTAGAAATGAGGGCTACTCTCTGTTCTCTACCATCTACACTAACCTTAATAAGAACAATACGTTACTTAATATGCGTTGGTTTGTTGATCTTGGTACACATGTGGCTGCTACCCAGGTAACTGTTGTGTAAACGCTCACGCCACTGTCAGAAACTGAGTTGAAAGCTGTACTGTAATTAAATAGCAGCAAGTTGTGGATGTTGATGATCTTACTATACTACCCAAATAAGCACCCTTACAGAAATACCAGTTTCACAATCTTAAGTCAACAGCCATATCATACACAGACAGCAGTAATCTAGGCCTTCAGTAAAAATGTTTACATTAAAAACATTTAATGTTCATGGAAAAAAAAAGAAGTAAATTACATTTTCATGATGAACTTTTGTCAAGACAAGACTGCTCCTCCAGGTGTGACTACAGTTGTCTGATGCCTCTAACCCTCTGGTAGATGATATCAGATCGTGGTTTAATGTTTGATTCTGATCCAGACCACAGCAAAGCATTTCAGTCAGCAGGGTTTTTGTACAGCCTCCTAGCTACTATGCATCACTGTGTGTAGCCATACTTATAGATAGCACAGTAGTAGAGAGCTGTGTCTGCCAGGGTTAGACGCGTTATGACAAGTTCAGTTGATGTCTGGGACGTTGTGGATTCATAACGACTGTCAGGGATATATTGATCGCTCCAATCTCTGGCATCTTTCCACAGTAGAAACTCAGGTGCCTCGTTCTGATGATGTCTGTACCAGTGAAGTTCAACACCTTTATAGTTTGACTCATAAGTGCAGCTCAGTGTGATAGATTCTCCCTCTATACTGATGACTTCAGGTTTTACAGGAGAAATGGAATCCTCAGCTATCAGCTCTGTAATAAAGATACAATAACACAATTATGAGAGAAAAAACACTATAATGTTGATCATTACATCGACCATAGGACAGCACAGAACAGCAAAACGTGATATTTACTGATTTACCTTAATAAAATCAATTAATCTATTATGTTTACACTGCACTAGAATATATAATTAGATTAGATATTGCTCACCTGAGGCCATAATGAGAACCAGTATGAGTGAGTTCTCCATGTGGAACAGAGATATACTAGATCACTTCTCTGTCTTGGTCACTGTATTCTGTTGCTGTGATGCTCGTTGCTGAGAGTTTTCTGCAGAGAGGAAAAGGGGATGTATCTGACTCTGAAATCTGACCTCACTCACAACTGTGTTAACATTGACTTCTAGAGGAACCATTTCCTTTACAGATGCTGGTGTTTTATTACATTTTTATTATTACTCAGTAATTACACATAATTACCTCAGGACACATTTATAAATGATATACTAAATAAATGAACTAAATATCTTATATACAAAAGCAAGGCATTATCTTATTATCATTACTAAATACTACTTCCTATATACTGTATATATATATATATATATATATATATATATATATATATATATATATATATATATATATAGAGAGAGAGAGAGAGAGAGAGAGAGAGAGAGAGGATATATATATATGATATCAATAATAACTTTAATAACATCCAATAGCACTCATTTTCTATCTGATGCTGTATAAAGAATGTGTGGTCTGTAGAGGTTTTTGTACAGTGTTTCTGGGTTTCCTGTCACTGTGGCCCTCACAGCACAGTAGTAGAGAGCAGAGTCTGTCACTTCAGCAGAGGAGATCTCCAGATCCAAGCGGTTTCCACTAACTTTAGCAGACAACCTTGTGTTTGGATTCAGAGGATCTGCATGCCTTGAGCTAGTCCCTGATCCCAAGATGTACATGAGGAACTCTGGTGGTTTTCCTGCATCTTGTCGATACCAGAAGAAATTATCTGAACTTGTAGCAGTTTTGGAGTAGTTGTAGGAGAGAGTCACATAGGTGCCTTCTACACTAGACACTTCAGTCTTGACTGGAGTGAGGTCCTGCGAACTGACTCCTGCATATGAAAGTATATAGAAATATTCAGTTATTCATGGGAATGAATCTTATATTTTCAGTCATGAATAACATGACTAAGTAGCTCAATATTGAATTGTATTCAATCGCATGAGTATGTCCACATGTTCATGACCTACCCATAACTATCACCAGGAACAACACAGAACACAGCAACACCATCTTAGATGAAACAGAGATGAAGGGACAGAGAGCACTGCTGTTTCTGGAAGTTTCATCCTCTCTTATGTACTTCACTGCCTCTGTAGCCCCTCCCCTGCCACAAGCCCCTCCCCTTAGTGTCAGTAGGTGTGTTTCATGTACTGTAGGTTCATGTGAGGTTTTTGTACAGTGTTTCTGGGTTTCCTGTCACTGTGGGCTTCACAGCACAGTAGTAGAGAGCAGAGTCTGTCACTTCAGCAGAGGAGATCTCCAGATCCAAGCGGTTTCCACTAACTTTAGCAGACAACTTTGTGTTTGGATTCACCGGATCTGCATGCCATCCCGTGATGTACACAATGAACTCTGGTGGTTTTCCTGCATCTTGACGATACCAGTAGAATTCATCTGAAGCTGTAGCAGTTTTGGAGTAGTTGTAGGAGAGAGTGACATTGGTGTCTTCTACAGTAGACACTTCAGTCTGGACTGGAGTGAGGTCCTGAGAACTGACACCTGGACAGAAAATTATTTTACAACATTATTGATCATTCCATTTAATTTGATCTTTATTTAACTTAAACGATTCAAACATATGAGCAACACAATGAGTATCATGGTAAAACATTATATCACCTACCCATAACTATGTTCAGGAGCAGCAGAGAACACGACAACATCATCTTACATGAAACAGAGACAAATGATAACTGAACATTCCATCCTGGTGTTTATGTACTTCACTCTCTGTTTAGCCCCTCCCCTGCCACAAGCCCCTCCCCTTAACATAGTCAGTGTATGTAGGTGTGTTTCATGTACTGTAGGTTCATGTGAGGTTTTTGTACAGTGTTTCTGGGTTTCCTGTCACTGTGGGCGCCACAGCACAGTAGTAGAGAGCAGAGTCTGTCACTTCAGCAGAGGAGATCTCCAGAGAAACATTATTTTCGTTTTTCTGGATGGTAGCTGACAGGCGAGGGTATGGTGGAGTAGCGTTTTCTATAGAGCCCTGTTCTGAGATGTACAGGAGGAACTCTGGTTTAGATCCTGGATATTGGCGGTACCACTGTACGTTGTGGATACCGCTGTCATCATATTTACAGGAGAGGTGGACATTTCTCCCCTCCACAGCATGCTCTTCTGGAGAGTTTGGCTTTATATCCCCAAAACTGATTGCTGAAAAATGTTGGAATGGAAAATGTGTATTACATTGTGAATATATTGCGTGTGTGTCATCATATGTAACATATTGTACATGCAACACACTGAGATTAGATTCAAAGACAAAAACTGCAGATTAAATACAGTACATTCTAACTCACCTGAAAGAGCTGTAAAGAGGAGAAAGGAGAGGAGCAACATCTTGGCAGACCTTTGAGCAATGTGTAGAGACACTGTCCTGAACTGTGAAAGATGAACCGTCAAGTAAGTGGGGGTTTTGTTGTGTGGAAAAGTAGGTTTGCTTTGTGGTAACTTCATCACATCAGGTCACATCTGGGCACCTGCCTCTCAGCTCATGACTGCCTGCTACTGGTGCATTCTGTACACCACACCTACTAGATGTATCTGGAATCTGGATGCTGCAGTTTGCAAGATTAGTGAGAGAAGAATATCACAGCCTTGGGTCCAAGGACGAAGCAAAACAATCAACACAGGATTCAAACTTTTATCTTAAGCAAGGCTTTATTTCAAAGCAGAAGAATACATATGATTTTTGTTTACCCAGACTTTCTGCAATACACATATGTAAAGAATACTATAAATATAATACAAATAAAATAAAATGTCATATTGAATTATAGAAAATGATAGATTTGCATCACCACACAATATCTCCACTGATGCCTTTTCCACAGTAGGGTCTCTTGTGAGGTTTTTGTACAGTGTCTCTGGGTTTCCTGTCACTGTGGGCCTCACAGCGCAGTAGTAGAGAGCAGAGTCTGTCACTTCAGCAGAGGAGATCTCCAGATCCACACGGTCCTTCTTGTCATTCAGTTTAATAGACAGTTGTGGAAACTGAGTTGTGTCATTTGGCACAAAGTTGCTGGTTTGTAGTATTAAGAGCAGAAATTCTGGTCTTGATCTGGGATGTTGACGGTACCACAGTAAGTTGTTGACATCGCCTTCATAGTTACAGGAGAGAGTGACATCTGATCCTTGGAGGACATTCACCTCAGTTCTCACCGGCTGTATTGAATCCTCAAGACTATGATCTGCAACACATTCATATGGTCATTATGTTGTAAAGTTATTCCTGATTCCTGAAGTTTTAATGGTAAACTGATAATATCTGGGTTCGATGCACCCTTATTATTTACTGTTGTAAAATCTATATATATATTTTAATCTAGAATTGTATGTGAATTCCCTACGTTATCTGACCGAAGTAATTCAATTGTACCTTACTTCTAACAATATGAATATTGAGCACTTACCAAGAAATGTTGAGAGGAGCAAAAACAATATGAGCAACATCCTGACGAAGCTTGGAAACAGACTGACAGAGAGAGTGAGAGCTGAGTAAACGCTCCCACCACGCACGCTCGCACGCACGCACGCACGCACACTACTGTCGGGTTCTGGTTCTGGGCTTAAATGCTATATTCTGTTCAGCTTGTTTGTAAAGCAAGCCATGCTAACCCGTCGCTAGTTCAAACAGACCGTAGTAGACTTTAAACAACAAAGAGACACGGAATCAATCATGATTATTATTTACTTGCAAGGAGGACGAATATGAGGCCTCTCCTGAGAGAGTGACCCCATATTGGTACTAATTTCTCCTCCTGTAAGCCAGTCTTTATTCTCACAGAATGGAAAAGAGGAGGCAGTTTGTGATCCTATCAGAGTCCTAGAAAAGTGGGGTGTTGTTCAGAACGAATCATTAACAGATGTGGCCGTGAGCGACTCAAAACCTGTTTTCGAAAAGTGTCATGGAAATCTGATAAGCAGGGGAGAGACAGAGTACAAGGTTCACACAATCATTAACAGAGCCCAGAGACAGGCTGTAACAGAGTTTACACAGTGATACAAGGTTCATATACAGAATATCCTGTTTTAACCTTATTCAACATTATGAAAACCTTATTCAGCCCTATCATTCCCTGCTGTTTTTCATAATTTATCACGATACAAACATTCTCTTCTTTATTCAGGTCGTTTTAACTTTCTTTCATATTTTCTAGTTTAACTGTCATTCAACATCGCCGTACAGATCACACATGAATCTCAACTTGGATTAGAGTTTCTCAAATTGGGTTAGGTACTTAGGTTCCAAATATTCCTGAAATCAGTTTGTTAGTCATAGCTTTGAAGCAGGGGAAGACACAACAAACAATCATGTGATGTCAAGCATCACACATGTTCCTCCTGCCACTGCAGTCGATAGGTCAAGAGTCATTCAGTTCTGGAGTGTCATCAGTCTGATCTGATCGATTTCGCGGTTCTAGGCTTCGTTTATCGTAAGGGATGCGTTTACAAATGTCTCTGATTGATAGTTCAGGGTTTCTTTTCATCTGGGACATTACTGCCCCAGACTGGGTCGTGTGCCTGGACGGGCGTCTCGTTTGGGTCGTCGGGAGGATTTGGTCCCCTCATTCTAAGAGATAGTGGATCTGAAGAATTCTTCACCGGGTTTGAGACGTAATATTCACTAACTGAATAACCCCTTTGTAGCCCGGGCTTCCACCACTACCCGTCGTTCGAGGGGAACAATGTCACTTCTTTCAATGGCTCTGTGTATCCACGTATCTCGTTCTGCGATCTTGACAGCAGTTGAGATGCTCAGCAGCACCCCAAATGGCTCAACCCACCGCGGGCTGCGCCAGTGTTCTCCTTCCATCTCGTCGATGAGGATCTGGTCATCAGGTTGTATTCTCGATCCTGTAGGAAACAGAAGGGACTGGCAGATCATTTGTTCTGGCTATTTCCTAAATAGCCATCCACGTGGCCAGTGTGTTTTCTCTTTCTGCCAAATCTGCTGTCTTTACATATAACGATGAATTGAGTATCTAGGACCCCAATTGAAATATGTACTTTCATGTCACTTGCTTCTGCAAATCTTCTAATAAAGTTTTCAATCAATCAATCAATACTTCCCTATTGTCGTCTACTATGGGTAGTCTAAACCCCTTCTCCCATTTACTATTTCAAATTCATTAATTTCATTTATTTCATTCATTCATTCATTCATTCATTCATTCAATCAAACCCATAGGTCTCAATTTTATTGTCATGTGTGTTTCCATTAGAGAAACACACTCTTCAATGTCCAGGTGTTTGGACACTGTGTTTGATCAATTCGTTCACGAAATGTGCGCCATTATCACTATATTATTTTTTTTTAAATTGTGTGTAATTATATACGTGAAAATGTGCATTAATCCCTGTCAATCACCTTCCCTGCTTTTTGATACATGTCATTAAAAAGACCATGTATCAAATTAGCTGCTGTTTGTAGAGGCTTTGTGGTAATACAATTTTCCCATCTATTCTATAAACTTTGTCATTCGTCCAAATTCGTATTACTCCCCTGGTCTCTGTTCTGTGGATCAGGAGGGGGTCACACTAAAAATAAAATAGCAGTTTGTCCTCTGTCTCCCTCCCTCTCTCTCTCTCTCTCTCTCTCTCTCTCTCTCTCTCTCTCTCTCTCTCTCTCTCTCTCTCTCTCTCTCCCTCTCTCTCTCTCTTTCTCTCTGTCTGTCTGTGTCTGTCTGTCTCTCCCTCTCTCTCTCTCTCTGTCTGTCTGTCTCTCTCTCTGTCTGTCGCTCTGTCTGTCTCTCTCTCTCTCTGTGTCTCTCTGTCTGTCTGTCTGTCTCCTGTCTGTCTGTCTATTCCTCTCTTTCTGTCTGTCTGTCTCCTGTCTGTCTGTCTATTCCTCGTCTCCTCTCCTCGTCTCCTCTTCTCGTCTCCTAGTCTCCTAGTCTCCTCTACTCCTCTACTAGTCTCCTAGTCTCCTCTCCTCGTCTCCTCTTCTCGTCTCCTAGTCTCCTAGTCTCCTCTACTCCTCTACTAGTCTCCTAGTCTCCTCTCCTCGTCTCCTCTACTCGTTTCCTAGTCTCCTCGTCTCCTCTCCTAGTCTCCTAGTCTCCTCTACTCGTCTCCTCTCCTAGTCTCCTACTTTCTCTCTCTCTCTCCTGCTTTCTCTTGCTTTCTCTCCTTCTCTCTCCTGCTTTCTACTGCTTTCTCTCCTTCTCTCTCTCTCCTCACCCTCGTCCTTAAACAACTTTAACATTTCTCTCTCTCTTGCCCTCTTGCCCTGTCTTTTCTTTTATAGCTGAAACCACTTCCCTGTAGTTTAAACACAACCATACACACGTCTGTGATTAGTTGGGTCCTCTCATTTCTCTCTCTGTTCCTCACTCTCACACTCTCTCACACACTCTCTCTTATCTCTTACACACACACATACACTCGCTCTCTCTGTCACACACACACTCCCTCTCTCTGTCTCAAACACACATTCCCTCTCTCTGTCTTAAACACACACACTCTCTCTTATCTCTTACACACACACCACAGCCCCCACCTGCGGTTTTCTCCTCTGCTCTCTCTGTCTATTACTGATCATACAGTAACCCTAATCTTGCACTAATTCTAACACATACACTTTCTAATTCTACACTTTTCTAATTCTCACTTTCAGTCATAGTTTCAGTTCCATTCTTAGTCTGCTGTTTACCTAACACGAAAGGATATACACTTATCTTTCAAAGTGGATTCCCTTCGTATGTCAAACTCCACAGTCTAATTTCCATTAGTCTACTGTTTACATAGCATAAAAAGATATACATCTGTCTTTTAAAGTGGATTCTTTTTGCATGTCAAACAACTCCTATTTTGTACAATTTAGGATAGATAGACTATTCATTTCGATTGCAATCTTTCTTTTTCTATTATAATTCACTTTCATTCATAGTTTCTATTATATTTACCGGTCTTTGTTGCTTATGTCTTGGTCTGGATCTCGTCAGCCGTCCTTTTGGAGGAGAAAGGTTCGACATCTAACGCACCGGCCTTAAACGAATTCACGTCACAGGACTTTCTCCGGGTCGCTGGATCCGGGCTGTACAGACTTCGGTGTGTCGAATCTTCTTCCCCCATCAGACGACCTTGAGATCCGGCTCGAAGGACCAAATGTCGGGTTCTGGTTCTGGGCTTAAATGCTATATTCTGTTCAGCTTGTTTGTAAAGCAAGCCATGCTAACCCGTCGCTAGTTCAAACAGACCGTAGTAGACTTTAAACAACAAAGAGACACGGAATCAATCATGATTATTATTTACTTGCAAGGAGGACGAATATGAGGCCTCTCCTGAGAGAGTGACCCCATATTGGTACTAATTTCTCCTCCTGTAAGCCAGTCTTTATTCTCACAGAATGAAAAAGAGGAGGCAGTTTGAGATCCTATCAGAGTCCTAGAAAAGTGGGGTGTTGTTCAGAACGAATCATTAACAGATGTGGCCGTGAGCGACTCAAAACCTGTTTTCGAAAAGTGTCATGGAAATCTGATAAGCAGGGGAGAGACAGAGTACAAGGTTCACACAATCATTAACAGAGCCCAGAGACAGGCTGTAACAGAGTTTACACAGTGATACAAGGTTCATATACAGAATATCCTGTTTTAACCTTATTCAACATTATGAAAACCTTATTCAGCCCTATCAACTACTGCAACTGTTTGCATACAAGCTTGATTTACTTTTAAAGTTACAGCACTGTATCTGCCTTGTTTGATATTTCTCTGTTGATAAGGATCAAGGTAATTCTGAACAGCAAGCCTACATCTAAATGTATGTGTGTCAACTGGTATGTTGACAGAGATACCTTGTTGGATATCAGATAATGTGTTGTTCTTATTGGCACTGTAACAGCAACTAAACAGTGAGAATCAAACGCTCGTAGGGCAGAGTAACACACTAATGCAAAGCAACTTACAGTGAGTAGGACACATGTTTCTGTGGTACCAGCGGAAATACATTATATAGTATATTTATCTTGAGCACTATCATGTACAGTATTTATTTGATGCTGCTGACAGTTTGTCTGTATCATCAGAGAGAGCTCGTTTTGTCATTCAGTATGTTTTGACATCATTTGTGATACTCAAAATAAAGACAATGGATTGTTGTTGAGCAGTGTATCTATTATTGTTATTATCTCCTATAGGCATTTCAGGGTAACAGAGAGGCTGTCCTGCCCAAGTAATGGTGCAGTATGGGTAGGCCTCAGTGTGGTTTTTGCTGCGTTTAAATTTGTTTAAACCAGAATATAATTCTAATCTGAAAGTAATGGCCACTTTTGGGAATCATTTATTGCCCATATGCAGTTAGTGAAATGTAAGTAAAGTTCATATTGAGGATGTGTCACAGAGTGTTTTTTTACTTCAGTCAGGGAGGTTTTTGTACAGTGTCTCTGGGTTTCCTATCACTGTGGGCTGCAGGGCGCAGTAGTAGAGAGCAGAGTCTGTCACTTCAGCAGAGGAGATCTCCAGATCCACACGTTTCTGTTCTTTGTCATGTGTGATGTTCAGTCCTGGTATTGGGTTGGTTACCTGTCCTATGTACTCCATAATGAGGAACTGTGGTGCTGATCCAGGGTTTTGGCGGTACCATGACAGACTGTTAGTTGTGGATGAGCTGGTGTACTTGCAGGAGATGTTAACATTACTACCCTCCATAGAATGCTCTACCTCTCTGTGTGGTGTGATTGTATCTTCTCCAACACTTGAACCTGTGAAAGAGGAGAGGTATGACGCTGTTTAGTAAATACACATTATTTCTGTCTAATATTTATCTAGAAACCCAAACTGTATTACGCTCTGGTTGAGAGAGTCTGCTAAATGGCTAAAATGTAAATGAATTAAATGTTAATAACATGTTCCAGCTGCGTATACATTCAGTATTTCTCATTTGACAAGGAGTGAATTCTTACCCACAAGAGTACAAAACAACATCACTGAATAGAGCAACATCATAGCTAAAGCACTGCGTCAGATAGAGAGATTAGAAGCTTTGCTGAACCAGAGTGATCTTCACTTGGAACATTCACTCTTAAAGGTGACTCTGTTCTGCTCACTGTCTGTTGGGAGTGATGTTGAGCTCCTCCCCTTTAACACAATAGAATGTTGCCTATTGGCTTCAGTGAGACAACCTGTTGCCAATGCACTGTAGTGTACTCATCACTCCACTAGGTGGCAGTGAAAGGTAACAAATTACTCGAGACTAGAAACACTCTCAGGTAATAAGAGGTTTTTGTACAGTGTCTCTGGGTTTCCTGTCACTGTGGGCCTCAGAGCGCAGTAGTAGAGAGCAGAGTCTGTCACTTCTGCTGAGGAGATCTTCAGATACAGTCTTTTTCAATAACTTTAACAGAGAACCTTGTGTTTGGATTTAGAGGATCTGCAGATCTTGTGGTGATCGCTGTTCTATATATGGACCAGGGTTTCCGTTAGAAAAAATTGCCGCCGGACATCGTGTCCGGGAAGATTTCGATTTACCGGACAAACGTGATATATTCCGGTCATCATATTAAAATATAATAACATTTTTTTTTTTCAAAATCATATATTTTTTTCCAAATCTAATATAGCTGTTTGTCGCGGTGATTACTGTTGTGTAGCGGCCTATATATGCCATTTAATGTCTATTTCTCATCCGATACGATTAGATGCGAGCTATATAATATATAATAATATAACATGATTCGCATGCGCGCTATGCCATTATGTCCAGCGCTGAACGGGCGCCTCACTGGGAACTGAACAGACAGCATCGATCAATGAACGGACTCCACATTACGTTAACTGAAGTTTGTTAAATTGTTTGGGATTAATGTGAGTTTTCTATTTTCTCTTTCCAGTTTTACCCTTTTTTTATCAATAAAACAACGTCATTTCTATAACCAGGTCTCGCTGGTTGGGAAGGCATTTCGTTTAGCTGCCTGTCAAATCATACATAATCGGACTCGGGAGTATGACAATGAGGAGAACATAACTGTTTATTGAGAAACAATAGGCAGGCTGGGATACGTATATAAAGAAATACCACAATGTCTAGATGTATAACATTTTATTGAACAGTGCAAGCATGTAGGCTTCTGGCGTGACATCGTACCCCTAACGTTCTTAGGGCTTGTTTGAAAAGCTTAGACTGAAAGTTAGTGCCCTGGTCAGATTGTATAACAAGAGGAAGACCGAATGTGGAAAAAAACGTTGTTAAAGCTTTCACCACTGAGCTGGCTGATATGTTACGCAACGGAACAGCTTCGGGAAAACGAGTAGCAGCGCACATAATAGTGAGCAAATACTGACTTCCACTTTTAGTCCTAGGCAAAGGTCCAACACAATCAATTATTACACGTTCAAATGGCTCCCCTATAGCAGGAATGGGATGCAATGGTGCGGGTGGAATGGATTGATTAGGCTTACCCGCCATCTGACAAGTATGGCAACAGCGCAGTGCTTGGCAACATCCGCCTTCAGTCCGGGCCAAAAGAAATGTTTCAATATCAGCTGATAAGTTTTAGTTATACCTAAATGTCCTGACCACTGGCTCTCATGTGCTACAGATAACACCTGTTGTCTATAACCCACAGGCACAACCACTTGTTTTACAGTATTCCACTCACAACCATTTGCATTAGGAAGAGACCATTTACGCATTAATATCCCATCGTTAAGGAAATAAACTATGTTGCCCCCTATTTCAGATTCCTCACTAGCTGCATGTAAAAAACATTTGTTTAATGACTGATCAGCTACTTGAGCGACATGCAATCGCTCGCCGGTTACAGGCAGAGATAGGGCTGCTTTCCTTCGGAAGTCCACCACCATCTCCACTGTTTTCAGAGCATTTAGCTCCAGATTGTTTAAACTGCACCAGCTCTGCAGCCCCTCGATCTCACCCCTGTAGGCAGATTCGTCCCCCCCGGAGATGAGGCCCACCAGGGTGGTGTCGTCTGCAAACTTCAGGAGCTTGACCGAGGGGTGGCGGGAGACACAGCTGTTGGTGTAAAGGGAGAATAGTGCTGGAGACAGGACGCAGCCCTGCGGGGTGCCCGTGCTGGTGGACCTGGAGCTGGAAATGCTCTTCCCCAGCTTCACCCGCTGAGACCTGTCAGTCAGGAAGTCCGTGATCCACCTGCAGGTGGAGACCGGCACCTGCAGCAGGGATAGCTGGTGCTCCAGGATGTGTGGGAGGATCGTGTTGAAGGCCGAGCTGAAGTCCACGAACAGGATCCTGGCGTAGTTGCCTGCAGTGTCTAGGTGTTCTAGTACGTAGTGCAGAGCCATGTTCACAGCGTCCTCCGTGGATCTATTGGCTCTGTACGCGAACTGCAGGGGGTCCAGCACAGGATCCGTGATGAGCTTCAGGTAGGCCAGGACAAGGCGGTCAAGGACCTTCATGACGACAGAGGTCAGAGCGACGGGTCTGTAGTCGTTGAGGCCTGTGACCTTGGCCTTCTTGGGGACGGGGATGATGGTTGATGCCTTGAAGCACGCTGGGACGTGACACAGCTCCAGCGAGGCGTTGAAGATGTGGGTAAACACCGGGGCCAGCTGGTCGGCGCAGTGCTTCAGGACAGAGGGAGAGACGGAATCCGGACCAGCTGCCTTCCGGGGATTCTGCCTCTTAAACAGTCTGTTTACCTCTCGCACTGTGACAGAGAGAGGGGGTGGGGAAAGGGGGGTGGGGGTGGGCGGGGCGGGTGACGAGGGGGGAGGGAGGGGGGGGAGGGGGGAGGGGGGGGAGGGGGGAGGGTGGGGGTAGCAGGAGGGACATTGGCCCCCCTGGGGGACGGGGGTGGTGGTTGTAGCCGGGGGGTGTGGACGGAGAGGGCGGGGGTGGGCGGGAACCTCTCTTTCTCAAACCTACAGTAGAACTCGTTCAGCTCATTAGCGAGAGGGAGGTTGTCGGACATCAGCGGGGACCTGGGTTTGTAGTTGGTGATGGTCTTTAGGCCTTTCCAGACGGAGGCGGAATCCCCCTCAGAGAGCTGTTGCTGCAGCTTCTCCGAAAAGCGATGCTTCGCCTCCTTCACCGCTTTGGCGAACCTGTACTTGGCCTGCTTGACCCGGTCCACGTCCCCACTGCGCCTAGCCACCTCCTTCTCTGACCTCAGACGCCTGAGTTGGGATGAAAACCAGGGCTTGTCGTTGTTGAAGGACTTCCTGGAGCGGAGGGGGACACACACCTCCTCGCCAAAGCTGATAAATGATGTAACAGTGTCTGTGTATACATCCAGATTGTTACCAGCCTCTGGCCCCGCCCACTCCACCAAGTCCTGGTCACAGCCTGCACTCTCCAACCAGGCGCAGAGTCGCTCACATGCCTCACTGGACCACACCCTGAATCGCCGTACAACAGGTTTAGAGAGTTTTAACCTCTGCCTGTAGCGAGGGATCAGGTGTATGAGGATGTGGTCACTGTAGCCCAGTGCAGCACGGGGGACAGAATGGTAGGCTTGACGAGCTGTACAGTAGCAATGGTCCAGAGTGTTCACCCCCCTGGTGGGACACGTGACTTGCTGCCTGTATTTGGGGAGCGCCCGGCTAAGATTAGCCTGGTTAAAATCCCCCAAAACAACAACAAAACTGTCCGGGTAGCTACGTTCCACACTCATCAATTGCTCTGCCAGTGTGTCTACTGCTGCGGTGATAATAGGAGATCTTTCTTGGTCACGTGGCCGGAAATTATATATTGATGACTCAGAGAGAAGGTTGAATCGTAATCATTGTATTAGGCAGATCTGGGTTGCATTCTCTTGTACAGATGTTTCCAAGGCAGCATGCTCTGTTAAGTCCAAGCTTCAAGCATGGCTACGACATGGCTGGTGCCGAGCCTGGCTGTGGCATAAAGAGATGCCAAGCAAAGTACTGATGTTTGTTACAGCTTATATACAGTTCTCAGAGAGGAAATAGCTTTACCTCGTAACTTACAATACTGACATTAGTTCCCATACATGGCTATTCTGTGTTCATGCTGTTCTGCTCTTGCTGACCACTGCAGTGAGGCTCCTATGTCCTTAGAGTTAAACTGGTCTCACTGTTACTTGATATGGTATGTGCCTGCTCCTAAATATGTTGTTTACTACTGAAAGTGGGCACACCTAAAATATGTTTAAGGTTAAACAATGAGTATTGCAATATTTGATAGGCACACAACATTTGCATATAGTCACACAAAAACGCATCATATCAGCTCACTCTTTTTTTTCCCCATGATGTAAGATTAATTTGACTGGTAAATTATTTCTATTGAAAAACATAAAATAAAGTCAATGAATGACCACATCAGAAATAAATTAGGCATCGGTTCCATCATACAAAGTACATTATATGTCAATATAACAATGTCTGGAAGTAGATCTTCAATCAAAAGAACGGCCTTGTGTTTCTGGTAACAAGGAGTGCTATTTGATTCTTTGATGGTCATCAGTCTTGCACGTGTCCTTGCCTCTGTTCACAGCGTTAATAGGTTTTATTAACTTAAGACAATTTTAGCATTATCATTACACTACACCCCTCCTTTTCTTGACTTAAGTCTATAAAATCTTAGGCTCTCCATCAATTGATTGTGGAATTAACCTGCTCAGAAACAGTTGGAAACAAAAATACAGATGTTAAGCATAAGTTTGTTAATTGGGTTATCTGGACTGTTGTTCCCGTCCCTTAGAATTCCTAGAAGAAAGTTTGTAAGTTCATGCCATGAGTAGTGTGTGCATGGTATTGCAAACTTGCAAGTGTTGGTTCTCTCTTAAGAGTATACCAATTTTGTATGTTGAATTCAGCTGTTTACTGCTGATGACACTGTTAGTTGCATGCGTCAGTACAATTGAACAATTACGACTACATAAAAGTATGTGTAAGTCTCTCTTGTCATCATCATGTCTCTGTCTTAAATCATAAGAATTAACATTTCCATTGTTTGTCACATTGAAATGTCATTAGTTTGTCTCATTTCTCTTGTTTCATCCGGCAATAGCTTCCTTCAGCATCTGCAACATTCTCTCCCCACTTCTGCAATGGTTAATTTAGACCAGATCTTAACAGCATCTCGGTCTCTGAGTCCTTCGCTCAATGTCTCTTGATTTCCTTGATTCTGTCAGGAAATAGAATTGACAGGCATTGTCAGAATACATTCCATGTCTTTCTTGCTGAATTGTGTTTTCTCCATCAGAAATGTCCTCCTTTGATGTTTCATAGAGTCTTAGAGTCTTAATGAGTATTTCTCTGTTCACTAAATCAATCAAAATGTTATATGTCTGCTGAATCAACACAGATTTGCATGATAATTTCATTATGAGACAAATTTATCTATTTGTTGTATGTTGTAGCTCGATGTGTGTGTGTGTGTGTGTGTGTGTGTGTGTGTGTGTGTGTGTGTGTTTGGTTACAGGAGCAGTCTCCGTTCTATTAATAGCCTAGGGTCAGAGTCTTAACACTCTCGCCCTGTTGTGAAGCTTGGTTCAGAAATATGGTTGTTATTCATTTCATTCTTAATGATAACATTCTGCATGCCATTCATACTAGTTTGCTTCCCATGATGTTAATAGACATGCGGTTTTAGTAATCAATTATGTTGATTGAAACTTCTCTTAGAGTATTTTAAATATTATGGCCAAATCTTTTCAAACTTAGTTTTCCTCAAAGTGCTGTGCTTTCAATCACGTATTTAAGGTCTTGTCCCTAACTTAATACACAATAAATATCTCAGTCTGTACTGTTTGTCCACAGTATTTTCATAACACAATAGACTTCTGCTTTGTTCCTTACAAAGTTCAGAATCTCAATAAATCCTAACTCTCAGTGTTTTGACCACCGTCTTTGACTATACAGCGCCTTCTATTCAAACTATAATTATTTTAATTTAGTACTTTCCAATATCAATACATCTCCTTTTTGAATTTTTTTTAGATTCGTTCTAGAACAGCAATTCAGGTTAAAGCAAATAATCACATTGTGTTATAATGCCTTACCTGTTTCGCTGAATCTAGCATCCTGTTCGTTAGAAGACATTTGATATATTGATCTTTCTTGGTCACGTGGCCGGAAATTATATATTGATGACTCAGAGAGAAGGTTGAATCGTAATCATTGTATTAGGCAGATCTGGGTTGCATTTTCTTGTACAGATGTTTCCAAGGCAGCATGCTCTGTTAAGTCCAAGCTTCAAGCATGGCTACGACATGGCTGGTGCCAAGCCTGGCTGTGGCATAAAGAGATGCCAAGCAAAGTACTGATGTTTGTTACAGCTTATATACAGTTCTCAGAGAGGAAATAGCTTTACCTCGTAACTTACAATACTGACATTAGTTCCCATACATGGCTATTCTGTGTTCATGCTGTTCTGCTCTTGCTGACCACTGCAGTGAGGCTCCTATGTCCTTAGAGTTAAACTGGTCTCACTGTTACTTGATATGGTATGTGCCTGCTCCTAAATATGTTGTTTACTACTGAAAGTGGGCACACCTAAAATATGTTTAAGGTTAAACAATGAGTATTGCAATATTTGATAGGCACACAACATTTGCATATAGTCACACAAAAACGCATCATATCATGCGGTGACGTCAGCATCAGTTGGAATGTAGACACACGCGAGAATGAATGAGCTGAACTCACGGGGGGAATAGAATGGACGGCAGAGGATGAATAGGGATTCTATAGCCGTGGAACAGTGTTTGTGGAGCACTGTCACCTCGGAACTCCAGCGCACGTTTACAAAGAACATTAACCCCCCACCCCTAGACTTGCTCACCGCCTCGAAGTCTCTGTCAGCCCGGAACGCGGAGAATCCCTCTAGCTCCACCGCCTCGTCAGGGACAGATGAAGATAGATGCGTCTCCGTGAACGCGAAGACAGCCGAGGAGTGGAAGTCGCTGTTCCTTGCAACGAGACACCGGAGTTCATCCATTTTATTGCAAAGGGAGTTCACGTTGCTCAGGAATATGCCCGGGAGTGGTGGTCGCGTCCCTCTCCGCCGAAGGCGAACCAAGCAGCCAGCTCTCCGACCTCGCTGCCTTCTGATCCACCTCACAGCTCTGGCGAAAAACGCGGTCCCCCTCACAAGCATATCCAGAATGTCTGTGGAACGGGTGAGTAGTTTGGGGAAGATGTCCGGTGGGGTTAAACCCCTCATGTGCAGTAGAACGTCGTTTGTGTACGACGTTAGGCAGGACACAGAGACACAGAACAGACAGAACACAACAAACTGTAGCGACATAGCAGCCATGGTCGGCGCCATCTTGGATCACGTCAGCACGTCATCTAGCTCTTCACAGAGGAATGGCAGGTAAATGAACGGCATGTGTACTGCAGCTGGATTCTAGAACCCCAGCTGCATGTTCTACATTGTTATGTCATCACATGGTGACATCCTTAATGACTGGATGTGATGTGGGGAATGTTTTAGAAGAATTTTGGTCATTGTTACATCACAGACCATAGCCAGGGTCCATGTTGTATAGAGGTCAGCAAACCCATATTAATAATAATAAAGTTTATTTGTATAGCACTTTTCCTGCAAACGTTGCAGCTCAAAGTGCTTAGGCTATATTAGGCAGTGGAGGCTCCTCCATAGAGGTGGAGGAGGCCTGGCCTCCCCAATAATTTGAGAGAAGAGAGAGATTTAAAAAAGCAATACTTTTATTTATTTAACAAAAAACATATTTTAAATGTTTTTATATTCATATTATTTCCGTTTTGTTCATAAATCTGAATTTTTCCATGGCTAAAACCCAATATTGCAATTGTAAAGCACCTACAGGCCAGAATCCCTATCCGTTTGTATTGAGGAGGCCAGGCCTCCCCCAGGAAAGTGGTTTCTCATAGAAGTCAATGTAATGCAATTTTTTTCATGGCAATATGTGATTGGCCAAATCACTGAAAATGGGTGGGCAGAGGAGGCCTGGCCTCACCATGCATTGAGTCCAGGGCTGAAAGATTGACATTTTGTTCGTCCAATCACATGAAGCCATTTTTCCCTGAAAATAATAGCTCATTTGGCCAAATACTTTTGCTTAAAATGACCTCGGAAGTCGGTGAGATGGCGCGATTTATACATCGAATAGGTAGACAACATTTAGGATTTATTGAACAGTTTTATTTTTAATATTAATAATTAATAATTGTATGTAGTATGTTGTGGTGAATGTTGTGAGCCTGAGTAGAAGGGACAATAGCTGCTGCAGGCGGACCAGAGATTCATGCCAATTGTTTTGTTTATTTGATGACCCATTGTGCAGGTAACTTATTACATATGTTGTTTGAGTTCTATGTTTTGGTGCATTTTGTAAGAGTCCACTCGTGGTGTTGCTAGCATTCGCGATCTAGGGCATGGCTAGTCAGTAACGTCATGTTGCATTCCACATGTAGTACCTTTTTCCGCCACACGCGTGTTTGAGTGCTGCTCTGCAGGATAAATATTAGAAATGGATGAAGTATTGTTCTGAATTGTATGTTGTGTGTCTGATTGACATAGTGTTTGAGTGCTTTTGACATGTCATTGATTGTATGTAGTATGTTGTGGTGAATGTTGTGAGCCTGAGCAGAAGGGACAATAGCTGCTGCAGGCGGACCAGAGATTCATGCTAATTGTTTTGTTTATTTGATGACCCATTGTGCAGGCAATAAAAGCTGCTTCATCCACCATCCTGAGAGTGTCCCAATCCTTTCAGTACCGCCAAACACAAATTAATAATTTTGAACAAAGACAGATAAGAAGAACAGGGAACATTCCATCGCGAGTGAAGCGAGCAAGCGGAAAGAGCAAGCCTCCTCAATTCTGGAAGTCACCAGCCTCCACAGATATTAGGAATACTTGAGGAATCCTTTCCCCAGCGGAGATGTATTACACGTAAACAAGGATATTGTTACTGAATATGAGGGAGAGAGAGAGGGACAGAGGGAGAGAGGGAGGTAGGGAGGTAGGGAGAGAGGGAGGGAAGGAGAGAGAGAGAGAGACTGAGATGGACGGACAGGGCGTTTGTGTTTGTGTGTGTGTGTGTGTGTGTGTCTGTGTCTGTGTGTGTCTGTGCGTGTCTCTGTGTGTCTGTGTGTCTGTGTCTCTGTGTGTGTGAGAGATAGAGAGAGAGAATCCGCTCCAGTTTGCCCCTCAGCCATGCTACAGATAACAATAAAAGACCACAACAGTTTGGGGGTACTCAACGTGATTTATCTGCAAGGTTATATTTCATGTGTTTTAATGTGTTCTCTGTTATGATGGGAGTAATTCAACAGGGGCGGCTCTTTTTTTCTTCCCCAAGTCATATCGTTGAGTCGAGTTCCTTAAACGGTGCGAACGATACGATACTTTTAAATCAACCGGTTGGTTTCCCGAGGTGCTCTGCGAAACGTCGAGACGCGCTCGGGGCGCTCGGGGCTTTCACCTGGCGGATGGATGTTTTTCAATTACATTTCTTCACATATCATCAGCTTAATGAGCTATACAGGGCTCCACAATAAAAAAAAACGTTATAGAAATATTATAGAAATACGCCCGGATGCCTCAGTGTTTCACAGTTTGAGAAGTTTGTTCTGGAAGAACTTTCAGAAACATTTTCCCCTCACGAGAGTGAATACCAACAGAATAATATTGCAGGGGATTTTGGCAAAAAAAATTGGCCCGCTACCCACACGTTTGGCTGTGTTACTCGTTCCACGAATGCATGATCCTTACAAGTTGTACCTCGTTGTAAGGGTGTATAATCAGGCTTTCCAACGATATAAAACACAATACCAGTTGGTATTATTAAAGGGGAGGAATAATAATCGACTGAAATAACGTTTCCAAACTTTTTTTGAGGGGTTTATATACACGGATGATGAGGGGAAAAAAACGAAACTCAAATTTCAGCTGCGGCTTTCTCGTAATTGCCGGAGCGTTGTCATGGTTTCGTGTCCATTAGGTGGAGGTGGAGGAAGGGACACAAGCTGAAGAGGCACTGCTTGTTAAGTCGTGACGTGTTTCCGGGTCCCAACGTTGGCTGAGGCGCTGTCTTCGAAATGGAGAAATAATAATAATAATTAATTATATTTATATAGCGCTTTTCCGAGGCTCAAATACCCTGACAATAAGGTATTACTACAATGGGGAAAAGTGCTCCCATCACCACTAAGACTGTTAGAAAAGTGCTCCCATCACCACTAAGACTGTTAGAACCTGGCCAGAAGGGTCCGCTCCACTGCAGATCTGCCTAAATGACACCCTATGGCAGGAATATGAGCATGAGGACCTGGAACAGTACACGTCGTCGGTTCTGAACCACATAGTGAACTGCACCAACTCAGTCACCGTGGACAAACGGGTCCGGGTCTACCCCAACACGAAGCCATGGATGACTGGGAAGGTCCAAAAACTGATCAACGAGAGGGACAACGCCTTCTTCGCAGGGAAGCGCACACCGCTGTACAGCTCCACCAGGGCCAACCTAAAGCGCGGCATCAAAGCGGCCAAGGCAGAGCACAGAGAGAAGATTGAGGAATGCCTCCTGAGCAACGACTCCAGGCGGATGTGGCAGGGGGTTCAGCAGATGACAAACTTCAGAGCCAACAGGCTCACAGCCGCAGAGGACGACCCCCTGCTGGCGGGAAAGCTGAACACCTTCTACGCCCGGTTCGACGAGGGGCGAACGGAGGTAACCGCAACACAAACACCACTCTATCCAGCTCTCAGCAGCCTCACCCTCACAGAGCATGAGGTGAGACGCGTACTGAAGGCGGTGGACCCCAGGAAAGCCTCGGGGCCGGATGGCGTCCTGGGACGGGTGCTGAGAGACTGCGCCGACCAGCTGGCCGGGGTTTTCACCAACATCTTTAACCAGTCCCTGTCCCAGGCCACCGTCCCACCCTGCCTGAAAACCTCAACTATCATCCCAGGCTAGTGACCAAACTACTAGACCTGGGTCTATCACACTCTATATGTGCGTGGATCAAGGACTTCCTGACCGACCGCCCCCAGAGGGTGCGGGTGGGCCCCCACACCTCCACAGCCCTCAGCCTCAGCACTGGGTCCCCCCAGGGCTGCGTGCTAAGCCCCATCCTCTACAACCTCTACACCCACGACTTCACCCCCGTCCACCCCAGCAAATACATCGTAAAGTTTGCAGACGACACCACCGTGGTGGGATGTATCTCGGGGGGGGACGAGGCGGCGTACAGGGATGAGGTAGAGCAACTGAGCAAGCTGTGCAAGGTTAACAACCTGCTGCTAAACAAGTCAAAGACCCAGGAATTCATCGTAGACTTCAGGAGGAAAAAGTCCGAGATCCAGCCCCTGCTCATCGACGGAGAGAGCGTGGAGAGAGTCTCAACCCTCCGATTCCTGGGACATCACATGCGGGATGACCTGGCCTGGAAGGACAACACAAAAGGCACCATCAAGAGGGCACAACAGCGGCTATACACCCTGAGATGCCTCAGGAAAGAACACAACAAGCAGGAGATACTGGTGGCCTTCTACCACGGCGCAGTGGAGAGCATCCTCACCTACGGCATCTGCAACTGGTTCCACAGCTGCACAACAGCGGAGAGAAACGCGCTACAGAGAGTCGTGAGAACAGCACAGAAGATCACCGGCGCCCCCCTCCCCTCTCTGGAGGAGCTGTACAACACACGCTGTCTCAGGAGGAGCTAGTGCTGAGGCACAAACATGTACATTTCAAGCCTGCAAACTGTGACACTTTAAAATAACGTGAAAAAATACTTTTGTGCAATATGACAACCCTAGTTGACTATCTGTGCAGTATAGTACAGTGGATTGTGTACATAGCCTTTATTGATGTAAACCAGCTCCCTACCTTCTTGTGATTTTATGCTTTTTTTTTTTTTTCCCTTTCCTAACACCAGGGGAGCCACCCCTCCTAAATTTCGTTGTTTGGTACCTGTACTGTAGCAATGACAAATAAAGTCCATTCCATTCCATTCCATTTTGATATTTTAAGGTTAAAACCACACCCAGTGTTGGAATGGGATGAATTGGATTTGGGCTTCAACGTACACTTTAGTCCAAACTTCAACATGATGACTGAGCCAAAAAACTAAAACAAAATTGTGTGCACATTATTGCAGCGATGAACTGTCTTTCCACAACAGTATTGTTTTGTGTAAATTCTAGATCCCTTGAGCCAACATCTTGCTTCTTGTGACATAACAGAAGATTATATACACTTGCTGTTGTTTTAATGATTTGTAATGACTGTGCTATGGGCCTATAGGTACGATACTTTATTCAAGTTGCATGTGTATCTTTGTGAGAAAGGATCTGTTATAAAATGATCAGACCTGTTTCTTTCTCTCGTGGATTGCATCACTTGCTATTAGCAATGTGTCTAAATGATCAAATACAACTCAGATGAAATATTTATATTTGAAATAGAACATTTGTTATTTTAATAATCACAAAAACATACTCACACACAAATAAACAATTTAACCTCTTAAAAACCCTGAGGTTAAATAAATAACTATTTACAGAGAGGAGATAAAAGATCCATATTTGAAATTGAACATTTGTTATTTAAATAATCACAAATAAACACACACTCACACACAAATAAACGTTAAGCGTATTCCAGCAGGGTTCCAGTCACCAGCAGGGTTCCTGTCACAAGCCGAGGATGGTGCTGACAGCCTGGTTACTCTGCCAGGCTGTCCACATGGTCCTTTCCTGGCACGCTGTGCTCATCCACTGCCAAAAAATAATACCAATGCCAGGATACCACCTTCAGGTTTTGTGCGGATATGCTCAGATCTGACATCAGAATAACATTCTACACATGACAAAGATATACAATCATCAATAATTAACTGAATACAACATGAAGCAGAATTATAACCTGCAGGAAATGACATGCCCACAATTAATATAGAATATCTCCACAACCATAAGGGCCATTGTAATAATCTTGGTATCAGATGAAAACTAACACCTGTGGGGTGTCAGAATCAAAATAGATGTTACTGTGTAGTAGCAAATAGAGCTAGGACTTTGTATGTAATCAGTATTCCAATGTATGATTAGTACTTGTCCCAAGTTAGATGCTAGTATGTGAGCCAGTGACACTTTGGAGAGGTGTTAGTACAGGTATGTCCAGACGGACCACCAAATTGTGCCATTTGGAGAACTTTTGGCACCACCAGTGCCATTTGACCTTTCTCATGTACCAGACTGTAAAACTAATTATATTTCACCGACAGATCACTATAGGTATACATTCCATCCAAATTAAACTGTTTTCTCACCATTCACCTCTATACGTTTTCCCGCTCAAAGAAAATCATACAAAGAAAATGAAGTTTGACTCAGATTTATTGTCAAACTGAGAATATACAGAATTACAATGAAAGCAAACGTTGAAATATGAAACAGAAAACATAATCAAACACACAATAAAACCAAACCTTGAAATTTCTGAAATAACAGGTAAAAACAAATCAGAAGTATATACAATGTCTGCCACTCAGTCATTTGCATCTGCATTTGCACTTTCTTCACCACAAGAATGTTTCCTGGATAGGATTTCACGATGAGGACAATAGTGAAATAAGATTCATTTTTATCTAATCATGAAAATAGGTTGAACCATCCCGTAAAAAACTATGATGTCTGTGACCACTAAACAGTCTGATACTCCAATCCTACTCCTACACTTAACTCCTAACACTGAGGACCATGTGTTGGTTATTACAATTCTTCTAATGAGGTCAAATACAAAATCCATTGGAGGATACAACCTTCCTGTTCTGTGACCAAAGACCACAAGTTACTATAAATACATGGATGAATCTATCTTCTTTTTAACTATTATAATAATAATAATAATAATAATAATAATAATAATAATAATAATAATAACAATAATAATATATGCAAACACTTTTATCCAAAGCAACTTACATTGCAGTGAGTGCATACATGTTTCAGTATATATGGTCCCAGCAGGGATATATGGTACTACACAAGGGGTAATGGAACTCTGTCAGTGTGCGTACCATGATGCTCTCAGGTTGCAGGACTTACTGAAACTGTTCTGACTCTAGGAGCAGTGGTACTCTCTCCTGTGTGTATTCTCTGATGTACCTTTGGGGGATGTTTGTAACTCTCCTCACACTCCCCACAAATGTTATGGCTTCTCTCCTATGTGTGTTCTCTGATGGGTCTTTAGGGTTCCTAATAGAGTAAAACTCTTCCCACACTGGGAGCAGTGGTACCAGTTCTCTCCTGTGTGTATTCTCTGATGGGTCTTTAGGGTTCCTAATATAGTAAAACTCTTCCCACACTGGGAGCAGTCATATGGCCTCTCTCCTGTGTGTGTTCTCTCGTGGTTTTTTAGGGTTCCTAGTTGACTGAATCTCTTCCCACACTGGGAGCAGTCATATGGCCTCTCTCCTGTGTGTGTTCTCTCGTGGATCTTTAGGGTTTTTAGTTGACTGAAACTCTTCCCACACTCGGTGCAGTGGTATGGCCTCTCTCCTGTGTGAATTCTCTGATGTACCTTAAGGTTTTCTAGTCTACTGAAACTCTTGCCACATTGGGTGCAGTTGTGTGACTTCTCTCCTGTGTGTTTCCTCTGATGTTTCTTTAGGGTGTTAGGGGAAGCTAAACTCTTCCCAAACTGACGGTCAAGGTAAGTATGTTCTCCTCTGTGAGCCTGTGGTTGTTTGTGGTTTCCTGACATGGTGGAGCTGGACTCGCTGTCTGAGCCTGGGTTGGAGCTCTCTCCTGTAAGAGTAGGAACATATACAGGATTAGAAACATTTCATTCAACCTTAATTCATACAGGGGAAAACACACTGAGAACAAGGCCTCTTTTGCAGTTGCCCCCTGTCCACAATATCTATACCATTACAAAACAACACATAAGAAATACATTTGAATAGAGACATCAATACATCACTTAAAACCACAACCTTCTTAAACTCAGACATGCAATTGATACCATTCCTGTGAGTAGAGCAGATTGGGAAAGAGGTTTTTCAGAAATGAATAATGTTGTCACACCTTTGCGCACACAACTGAGAATTGAAAACACCTCAGCTCTTATTTTTATTTAACTAGTTGGACCTCCTCTTGAGTGTTGGAACCCCATGAAATATGTAAAGAAGAAGATCTAGAAGATCTGCTAGTCGTAAACTTGTTTATATTTGTGTGTGTGTAGATGGGCAAATGTATATGTATATATGCATGCAGACATGTTTGAGAGGGAGGGGTGGGTGGAGGGGATGGAGAAAAACAGAAAATATTCATGCCTTTTTCAATGTATCAATCTTCTATACTGGAATAAAAAATATTTTAAAAAGAAGAAAAAAAAGAAGATCTGCTAGTCACTTGGCATGCATGCAGAGAGGACAGGCTTCAACATACCAGCCCATCTGGGATCTTCTGAACTAAGATTGTATATAAATAACTAGCTAACTTACTGTGTAAGAGATACGAGATAACCAAGATTAGAGACTGTCAGTGTACGTTATTGGCCTGCTGTATTACGGAAACTCAATGAAAAAGAAATAAAATGGATTGAAAATTAAAATTGCATTATGGACATTTTAATTTCAAGATCATTTATGGTTTGATTTGTGAGGCAGTATTGAGCCCCACCATCACTCCCGCACCTTAGCCCACCTCTAACACAGAGCCCCCCCACTTAATAAATCCCACTTTAACCCCTGCGTAATGGTAATAATATATAAGGACCCATCCCGTATGCACAATTAACACCATATATGTTACTTTACTTGTTTAAATTCTTCCACCTGCTGCTACTCAGATAACTGTTGGGGAAGACTTTACTCTAACACCTTCAAATAATAACAATAAAAACTCTCTAAGAAACCGGAGCTGCTGATCACAAGAGGCCCTTTATTACAGACCGGGGCCTGAGCGAGTTCACGATGCAACTCTCTAGGCACTCAGAAATATCATCTCTTATAGAATTCTCCTGGGGACCCCTCCCCAAATACTCATTTACATACCGTGCCCCCAACTCCCAGCTCAATATCCTGGGGCTGTTGCTGTGAAACCCTTTGATCAGTGATTAGGCTAACTCTTTCCCCCATATAGGCCTATTCCAAGCCTTTCTCATGATTACTCTGGGCATCATTAATAGCCTACCTCCTGGCTGGCTGTCTCCCTGAATAACAAATGGTACCATCTATTGCTAAATTCCTTCTCTGAATTCATGAGGGTTAGGGAGAGAAAACAAGCTCTTCACACAAATCCAACTTTAAAACGCGCAGAGTCGTCTAACTCGTGTTTTTATGACTTTCGGTTTTGATACCTATTCAACTTCAATGATTACACAACAACACTCAACTCTTCAACAACCGACACTACCACTCTCAACCAGTCAACCAACCCTCCACCCGGTCCACTGAACTACCCCAGACTCCTATCTATCTATCTACCTATTTAACTATCTGACTCTGTCTAACCTTCTATCTATCTGTAACATACAATCCATCTATCTATCTATCAAACTGACTGTCTAACCATCTATCTTTCCAACATCATATCTATCTAACCTTTCAACTAAGCAGACAAACTAGAAATGACATTCTGCAATATGTCATAGATAAATAAGGTCTAGATTGGAAACGAGGACACACTGTAACAGAAGTCAACAACTTTCAAAGCGACTCATCTATTCAGCCTTTGTAAATTCACCCTATTAAGTCTAGAATATCACTGTTCTTTACTCTGATATCCAGTCTATCCCATTTCGACCTCATTCAGAGCAGACATTGTGACTTTGCAACTGCAAACCAAGGCCTCACACGAGTTGCACAAAGGACAGACGAAAACGTTTTCTTGTGGAATGTTGATATGACATCTAAATACTCATCAGAACATATGTTTGTTCCGTGGTGTATTCCGGTAGAAACGATCAAACAGATACAACATCTCTTCTGATTAGTATGTTCACCTCATTTAAACTTTCCTCAAGAAACAACCACCATTACGAGACGAATGAAACAAACAATGCGATGCAGGACTTGCTGCTACGAACACGTTTTACTTACATTTATGCGTTTTCACCAATGAGGAGATACCGGCGCTGCTCCAAACGGCCCTGTCGGAAGTCTTAACAAATAAGAAATCAAATAAATGTCCTCCAAGCTGGCGACCTCGACGGACTCACATCAGGAGTAGAATGAAACATGTTATAAACACGTTGTCGTCTTTTGATGACGTCATCACCGGGTCCTTCCGGAGCTGTGTTCTGGAACTCCGCCCACTTAACTCGGGTACATTTCTTAAAAATAAAAGCTTGTTTAAGCATTTAGAAATACTACATTTGGATAAAGTAACGCAAATGATATGCAACTACATAATTCTTCTAATATCCTAATTATTGTGGTGAAAGACTGCTGCACTGCATAAGGGGACATATCATTGATTGTACACAAATAATCTTGCAAGGCTAAACATGATTACTACCACTGTACTCAGCAACACTTCTAGAATATGGATCAAGTGAGTTTCAACCATGAGGTGTGACATACAGCTGTGTCTTGTCGTGTAATTTCTACTAATTAATCCATAATAAAGATACACGTGAGTTGCTAGGCTCACAAGAACTTACCACTAAGGTACACGATGTGATGAAACAAAGTCTCCTCAGTTTATTAAGAGCTCTTAGAGAAGCAAGATACAAAGCAAAGCTCTACCTCAGTTCTGAGGGGTTACTGAGGGGTAAAAATACAAATAATACAACAATAAGGAAGACAAGATATTATCACTTCTCATCAACACAAACACATGTCCATCAGTGGGGTGGAAGCTGTTTAATGTTTGCACTTTTATTTCGAAAAATGAGAATACATTTCAATGAAAATCAATGACACACTGGCTAGTCAACTAACACAGCTTGTTTTGTGAGCCTGCTATTAATGTAAAGTATATTTTAGTTAACTAGGTAGCAGTAGGGATTACTCACCAAACCCACTGCATTACAATATATTGGCTTGTCTAGCGAATTTATTCAGATGACTCAGGGTCGATCACTCTCTATGCTTGGGAGTCAAATGAATTGCCTGACCCAGCTGACACCACTTTACACTTTAGTTTACAAGTGTTCTGGGTCCTTTGTGTTACAGATGAACGAGGCACCTAGCAGACATCCTGTCTGTGATCAAATCGACAAACCCCTTTTTTCCTTGCTATTACATTTGAATGTTTCAGTAGTTGGGTGTATAGTCATGTTTGATCTTATTTTAATGTATGTTTTATGAGTAGTGTGTTGTTCTCATTTTCATTATTGTGTGATGTTTCTTTCCAGTATTTTGTTGTGCCTTTTTAATAACATTCCACAGAAACCCAGCCAAATGGTCAATCAGCTCATGACAATTGGTATGGAGCTCATTACAGTGGTTATTGGGATGTAAATAGTGTCACACCTCTGGCTGATGTCTCTGTGGAAAACACTGTTTATGAAATGAATACTTTTGTTGTGTTACTTGCCAGTGAGTGTCCCCAATTGATAAAAGGTATTTTGATATTTTAAGGTTAAAACCACACCCAGTGTTGGAATGGGATGAATTGGATTTGGGCTTCAACGTACACTTCAGTCCAAACTTCAACATGATGACTGAGCCAAAAAACTAAAACAAAATTGTGTGCACATATTGCAGCGATGAACTGTCTTTCCACAACAGTATTGTTTTGTGTAAATTCTAGATCCCTTGAGCCAACATCTTGCTTCTTGTGACATAACAGAAGATTATATACACTTGCTGTTGTTTTAATGATGTTTAATGACTGTGTTATGGGCCTATAGGTACGATCCTCTATTCAAGTTGTTGTTTTAATGATGTTTAAAGACTGTGCTATGAGCCTATAGGTACGATACTCTATTCAAGTTGCATGTGTATCTTTGTGAGAAAGGATCTGTTATAAAATGATCAGATCTGTTTCTTTCTCTCGTGCATTGCGTCACTTGCTATTAGCAATGTGTCTAAATGATCAAATACAACTCAGATGAAAGATTTATATTTGAAATAGAACATTTGTTATTTTAATAATCACAAAAAACATACTCACACACAAATAAACAAGTTAACCGCTTAAAAACCCTGAGGTTAAATAAATAACTATTTACAGAGAGGAGATAAAAGATCCATATTTGAAATTGAACATTTGTTATTTAAATAATCACAAATAAACACACACTCACACACAAATAAACAAGTTAAGCGTATTCCAGCAGGGTTCCAGCAGGGTTCCTGTCACCAGCAGGGTTCCTGTCACAAGCCGAGGATGGTGCTGACAGCCTGGTTACTCTGCCAGGCTGTCCACATGGTCCTTTACTGGCACGCTGTACTCATCCACTGCCAAAAAATAATACCAATACCAGGATACCACCTTCAGGTTTTGTGTGGATATGCTCAGATCTTGCTTCCTCTAACATTCTACACATGACAAAGATATACAATCATCAATAACTAACTGAATACAAAATGAAGCAGAATTATAACCTGCAGGAAATGACATGCCCACAATGAATATAGAATATCTCCACAACCATAAGGGCAGTGGTGTGCCGTCAGGGCCAGCAAGGCCTTCTCTGCTGGCCTAAACATCATCAGAATATACATTTTATTTTAATATATTTTTTCCACAAATATGTATTAATGATTCCCCATAGTCTATTCTCTTCATTTCATAGCTTTCCTCTTGGTTGCGCTGCTTCCAGTCTCCGATTGAGATTTGGAGGGCTGGCCTTTATGTTAGAGCTTTTATCCAATCAAAATGTGTTGCTAGGGGGCTCCAAAATCTGCCTGCCTGCACGTTAAGCGGTGCCGCGGATTCGACCTGTAACTTAACGTTGGAACGAGAAAACCTGTGGCGTTCCTAGTAAACCTACGTAGATGCGAGCAAAAGCAACAACGGCGCCTGCTGGAAGGCTCAATGATGTCAGCACCCAGCACGTCTTTTGATTGGATACGCACTATTGATACGCACTATTGATATTCACTATTGAGATGCGTATATGCCGGTAGATGTGAAACTTTTGAAAGTGCGCAGGGAAACGGAGCATCACAACGAAAGCTTTCGTTGACTGATCGATAATACTGATCGATTGTGTCCTGTTTTTGGGTAAACAATAACTATCATTTAGGGGACACGATGAAAGCACCGAGTCCACAAACAGAGGAAACTACGTTGAGCTTATTTCTTTTCTGGCTGAAAACAACCCAGATTTACATTACCACCTGTCCACAAACAAAGTGTTTACTGGGACGTCAGGCAAAATACAAAACGACCTGATTTTTGCTATTGCTTAAGTGATGGGAGAAGAGATCAAAATGGAGATTAAAAAGGCACCCTTTGTCGCTATTATGGTGGACGAGACGACAGACGTGGGTAATGTAGCGATCTTAAAGATGTTAGTTTAACACTCTTCATTGTAAATGCGGATTTATTGATTAAAAATGCTTCGGAAATATTAATATAACTCTGTTGTACTTGTCTGACTATGTTAAGGTGATGCAACGCCCGGTTATACTGTGTTTCTGTCTAGTTTCTAGAGCCATGGCGTCATAACGATGGTATTAAGAGGTAGAATAATTCAGGTAGGAATGTGTCGGACATCACTGAAGGCCTAGGTGTGAAATGCACCGCCCGCCACTGCATAAGGGCCATTGTAATAATCTTGGTATCAGATGAAAGCTAACACCTGTGGGATGTCAGAATCAAAATAGATGTTACTGTGTAGTAGCAAATAGAGCTAGGACTTTGAATGTAATCAGTATTCCAATGTATGTTTAGTACTTGTGTAGAGTTAGAAGCTAGTATGTGAGCCAGTGACACTTTGGAGAGGTTTTAGTACAGGTATGTCCAGACGGACCACCAAATTGTGCCATTTGGAGAACTTTTGGCACCACCAGTGCCATTTGACCTTTCTCATGTACCAAACTGTAAAACTAATTATATTTCACTGACAGATCACTATAGGTATACATTCCATCCAAATTCAACTGTTTTCTCACTTGTTTTGAAAAGTAAACCATTCACCTCTATACATTTTCTCACTCAAAGAAAATCATACAAAGAAAATAAAGTTTGACTCAGATTTATTGTCAAAGTGAGAATATACAGAATTACAATGAAAGCAAACTTTGAAATATGAAACAGAAAATATAATCAAACATACAAAAAAAAAAAAACTTGACATTTCAGAAATAACAGGTAAAAACACATCAGAAGTATATACAATGTCTGCCACTCAGTCATTTGCACCTGCAATTGCACTTTCTTCACCACAAGAATGTTTCCTGGATAGGATTTCACTATGAGGTGAATAGTGAAATAAGATACATTTTTATCTAATCATGAAAATAGGTTGAACTATCCCGTTAAAAACCATGATATCTGTGACCCCTAAACAGTCTGATACTCCAACCCTACTCCTACACTTAAGAGCAGGAATGTGAATTATTAGTTATCTGATCGAAAACTTATACAATAATTGAAGTGTAATGTTATCTTACTTCTAACAACATGAATATTTAAAAACTTACCAAGAAATGTTGAGAGGAGCAAAAACAATGTGAGCAACATCCTGACGAAGCTTGGAAACAGACTGACAGCTAGAGACAGTGAGAGCTGAGTAGACAGTCCAACCACACGCACGCACGCATGCACACACGCACACACACACACACACACACACACACACACACACACACACACACACACACACACAATTGTAACTGTGTTTGCATACAAGCCTGATTTACTTTTAAAGTTACAGCACTGTATCTGCCTTGTTTGATATTTCTCTGTTGATAAGGATCAAGGTAATTCTGAACAGCAAACCTGCATCTAAATGTATGTGTGTCAATTGGCATGTTTTTGTACAGTGTCTCTGGGTTTTCTGTCACTGTGGGCTGCAGGGCGCAGTAGTAGAGAGCAGAGTCTGTCACTTCAGCAGAGGAGATCTCCAGATCCACACGTTTCTGGTCTTTGTCATGTGTGATGTTCAGTCCTGGTATTGGGTTGGTTACCTGTCCTGTGTACTCCATAATGAGGAACTGTGGTGCTGATCCAGGGTTCAGGCGGTACCATAACAGACTGTTAGTTGTGAAGGAGCTGGTGTACTTGCAGGAGATGTTAACACTACTACCCTCCATAGCATGCACTACATCTCTGTGTGGGGTGATTGTATCTTCTCCAACACTTGAACCTGTGAAGGAGCGGTATGGTGCTGTTTAGTAACATAATTTCTGTCTAATATTTATCTAGAAATCCAAACTGTATTACGCTCTGGTTGAGAGAGTCTGCTAAATGACTAAAATGTAAACAAATGATATGTTAATAACAATTGGTAATCCAGCTAAATATATATTCTGTACGATGACTTATGTTAATTTGACAAGGAGTGAATTCTTACCCACAAGAGTACAAAACAACATCACTGAATAGAGCAGCATCGTAGCTAAAGCACTGTGTCAGATAGAGAGACTAGAAGCGTTGCTGAACCAGAGTGATCTTCACTTGGAACATTCACTCTTAAAGGTGAATCTGTCCTCCTCACTGTCTGTTGGGAGTGATGTTGAGCTCCTCCCCTTTAACACAATAGAATGTTGCCTATTGGCTTCAGTGAGACAACCTGTTGCAAATGCACTGTAGTGTCCTCATAACTCCACTAGGTGTCACTGTTGTATAATGAAAGGGGCAACCAGAGACGAGAAACACTCTCTCAGGTAATAAGAGGTTTTTGTACAGGGTCTCTGGGTTTCCTGTCACTGTGGGCCGCAGGGCGCAGCAGTAAACAGCAGAGTCTGTCACTTCAGCAGAGGAGATCTCCAGATACAGTTGGGTCTTCTCTGTGTTCAGTTTACCAGAGAGGCGAGGGTCCAGAGACTCAGCAGTCCCTCCGGTCCCAGTGGAGCCTACAAGGAGAAGGAGGTACTGGGGAGCAGATCCTGGGTTCTGCTTGTACCATAGTAGAGAGAACGCTGAGGAGTAGTTGCAGGACAGAGTAACTTTGCTGCCTTCTTCTCCATGTACTTCATGCTGGTTTGACTGGATAGTTTGCCCAGAACTGACACCTGGAAACATGAGGAAGTGAACATCGAGTTATGACTTTTTTCCAAACATGTATTAAAAAGTATTTTATCATTTTATAACTACTAAGTCATTTGAACAGATAATACTACAAATGCAGTATTTTCCCAAAATAAATATGACTACCGTATTTTCCGCACTATAAGGCGCACTTAAAAGTCCCCCCCCCCAAAAAACGACAGTGCGCCTTATAATCCGGAGCGCCTTATATATGGATCAAAATGTAAAAATTACATGACCAATAAAAACAATTTAATAATAATAAAATGTTTCAGTACGACTGGTAAACTACAAAGCCGCACCGCTTGCAGCATTACGGTAATCAGTAAACACCGGTGCTTACTCACAGTCCCACACCATAAAGAAGACCACAAAATGGCTCCTGTCAAGAGACACGCTTACGACGCAGAGTTCAAGCTCAAGGCTGTCAGTCACGCAGTAGAAAATGGGAATAGAGCAGCAGCGAGGGAATTCAACATTAATGAATCAATGGTACGGAAGTGGAGGAAGCAAGAAGATGACCTGCGCCAAGTAAAGAAGACTAAGCAAAGTTTCCGAGGGAACAAAGCGAGATGACCACAGTTAGAGGACCAACTCGAACAGTGGGTTGTTGAACAGAGAGCAGCAAGTAGAAGCGTCTCTACAGTCACAGTTCGAATGAAGGCAACAGCGCTAGCACGGGACATGAACATGGAGGAATTTCGAGGGGGTCCTTCTTGGTGCTTTCGATTTATGAAAAGACGTAAACTCTCCATCCGCGCAAGAACTACCGTCTCGCAGCAACTGCCAAACGATTATCAAGAAAAGCTGGTCACTTTCCGCGCATACTGCGAAAAGAAGATCACTGAAAAGATGATCCTGCCAGAGCACATCACCAACATGGACGAGGTTGATATGGCCCTGTGTTGTTTTGTTTGCATTGCATTTAGAAATGCTATTACTGTAACGCCAAATCAAATTCCTATATGTGTATGCTTAATGTGTATGCATAAATGGCAATAAACGTTATCTCATCTCATCTCATCTCTCATCAGGTTCCACTCACCTTTGATATTCCTGTGAACCGCACTGTGGAGAAAACGGGAACCAGTACGGTGTCTATACGCACCACAGGGAATGAGAAGTCATCCTTCACTGTAGTTCTCGCCTGCCAGGCTAATGGCCAGAAACTTCCACCGATGGTTATTTTCAAGAGGAAGACCTTGCCAAAAGAAAACTTTCCAGCCGGCGTCGTCATCAAAGTTAACCCGAAGGGATGGATGGATGAGGAAAAGATGAGTGAGTGGCTGAGAGAAATTTACGTCAAGAGACCGGGTGGCTTTTTCCACACAGCTCCGTCCCTATTGATCTACGACTCCATGCGCGCCCATATCACCGATGCTATAAAAAAACAAGTGAAGCAAACTAATTCGGAGCTTGCCGTCATTCCGGGTGGATTAACTAAAGAACTCCAGCCGCTAGATATTGGTGTAAACAGGGCGTTCAAAGCTAGACTGCGAGCTGCGTGGGAGCAGTGGATGACAGAAGGTAACGATGAATTGAGAATCAAGGACCCCAATTCAAATAAGCCAGTGGCTTTCTTGGGTTTTTATCCTGTTAGTTGACCTTGTATGTAATATGTATTTTCATGTACCTACTTCTGCAAATCTTCTAATAAAGTTTTCAATCAATCAAAAAAGGCGAACACACGTTCACCAAGACGGGGAGACAGCGCCGGGCGACTTATGCCACTATCTGCCAATGGATCGTGGATGCCTGGGCTGATATATCAGTCTCAACTGTGGTCCGAGCTTTCACGAAGGCAGGAATAATCACTGAACTGCCAGGCAACAGGTATAGTATAGTATAGTGGATAGTGTACATAGCCTTTATTTATGTAAACCAGCTCGTTTCCCTTCTTGTTTTTTTTTCTTTCCTAGCACCAGGGGAGCCCCGCCTCCCAAATTTCGTTGTTTGGTACCTGTACTATAGCAATGACAATAAAGACCATTCATTCATTCATTCATTCATTCAACAGCAGCGACACTGACTCGGATAATGACGAGAGGGAGCGGGGCATATTGGATCCCGTACTCGCCCAACTGTTCAATTCGGACACTGAAGAAGAAGAATTCAAGGGATTCGTGGAAGAGGAATGAACTGAAAAAGTGAGCTTTACGTGTTATACATAACTGAACAATGTTGAGTTATGCACTAACGTTTGATTTAGTGGTATCAGACTGTTTCTTTTACTACGTGTTTACTGAAATAAAGTTTGAATGTTTGACTGAATTGAATTAATGAACATCTCATCCCTCTGTCTCCATGTCATTGTAGAACACCCATGCCTTTGGAATGTGAAGCTTGAGGTCTACAAAGACAAAGAAAAGTTCCCCTCCACGTTTGGGAGAAGAGTGAACAAGGCTGGGAGATATTGTTAATATTGTTAATATGTTATTGTTAATATTGTTAATATTGTTAATATGCACATTAACGTTTGAACAACGTTTGAACGTTGAACAACATTGAAGAACGCTTAATAAAGTTTGACTTTATTTGACTGTTGTGTTGACATTCCCTTTAGCACAGCTCCATCTAGTGGATGCATAACGCAACCCCAGTCAAAAAAAAAAAAAACGACAGTGCGCCTTATAATCCGGTGCGCCCTATACTGTATATGAAAACAGTTCTAAAATATGCCATTCATTGAAGGTGCGCCTTATAATCCGGTGCGCCTTATAGTGCGGAAAATACGGTACTATAATAGGTTGAAGCAGTACGTTACTTACCAAAAAGCCACTACCACATTAAGATCCAGTGTTTGACTGCAGTCCTCCAACTTCACTGCCACCATCTCTGGACCCTGCTGTGAACCCAGGTACTCTGTGGACTTGGCTTCAGACATGGTAGCTGGGCTGTGAGATGGATCTGTGTAATGTAAACAAAGAAAGAGCCATAGTGGAGAGTTAATTTCTCAAATATTCAGATTAACAAACACCTAACAAAGAATATGCACTACTATGAATTATTATAGTAAAGTGTCTTTCATGTTGGCTGGGCTGTGGCCTGATTCTCTACCCCTCTGGGTGAGTGGTGCACTCACATGCATCTGAATGCAGGATACTTTATTATTACTTAATTATTTACAGAATCCAATATTCTTAATGTAAATAGTAAAAAAAAACATGACCAAGAATCCATCCTTGATCCATCCTTTGTTATGTCTAAAAACCTGATTTAACCCCATCAGTTAAGACACACTGCGTTCTGTCTGTTACATAATATTCAATACAGCTACATTAACCTGGTCCAGGTAACCTCTGAACAAGTAGGTAATGGTAATAATAAATAAGGACCCATCCCTAATACACAATTAACACCATAGACAGGGGTGCACATAACTGGTGCGCCAGTGCGGATGCGTCGCCAAAATGCATGCTGCGCGGAAGATCAGCGGCATGAACGCGCTCTTGCGCACCAACAGCTGGGAGCGCTGGGAGAGGAATTTACTTCCTCAAAATCCACCTGCTGACTGCTGACTGCTGCATCACTGCAAGCCCCGTAACGCCATCACAACGACCATGGCGACTCCCCTCACGAAAACATTCGGAAAGTATCGTAACTTGTACTTTCATTCCGCGTATCGCGTATCGCACGGTTATCACGCCGACACGTGACAATTCAGTCCCGAACGACTCGTCGCTAAAAGGAAAAACAACACCAAGGAACTTCACGTTTCTTTTCTCTGAAGCTTTCAAACGTTCAGACGTTTGTTTTACAGCTTTATCGCACTTTATCGCACCTAGACCCCTGACCCAGGGAATATGGTTGGGAATTCTATTAGAAAAAAAAAAAGACTTTGTTGCACAATCAAAATAATGAGCTATTTAAAGTGATAGCCTACACAACATCCTCTACCATGGTTGAAATTGAGGACAGTGATAACTTACAGCAGTCAAGAGAGCAGTGATGATGATGATTAAGCTTGTAGCATAAATAAATGCTTAGGCTGTAACTTTTTGTTGAAAAGTTGATTTCAGTGTTTACAGAACAGAGCAGTGCTTAAAGAGATGTCAGTTGATTTCATTGTGTTTAAAGAACAGACATTCAGTTAGTGCTTAAAGAGATGTCAGTTGATTTCATTGTGTTTAAAGGAGTCGGATAGACTTTCATGCTTAAAGAGCAGTCATTTGATTTTGCATTTGTTTCTTTTGTTTTGCACACAATCATTTGTTCGTTCATCTTTATTTATGAATAAATGTCGTTTTGCTAATATAAGTTATCCATGTATCCCTTTTTTATCCATCCTGTGGGACGGGTCGTGACTCGCGAGCTCGGGGAGCACCAAGCAGCATCCCTAGGTGCTCCTCTGAGCACTGGCCCCAAAAAGTTATGTGCACCCCTGACCATAGACCAATAATGTACATTACATACAATTATAATATTAGCCAAGTTCATGAACTTACCATCCTTTCCTTCCTCTCCTCCATTTTCTTCTTTCACAATCACATCTTTCTCCTCCACTTCCTCCTCTTCTTTCATTATCACATCTTTCTCCTCCACTTCCTCTTCTATTTCTTTCTTTCACCGTCATAGCTTTTTCCTCCTCTTCCTCTCTTCCAGCCACCATCATTTCTTCTTCTTCCTCTTTCACTAACACATTATGTTCCAGTGGTTGACTGCAGTCCTCCAACTTCACTGCCACCATCTCTGGACCCTGCTGTGAACCCAGGGACTCTGTGTAATTTGGGACTCGGGACCCTGCTGTGAACCCAGGGACTCAAAAGTAATTTGATTGGACTAGAGGCAGTCACGTGGACGCTCTGATTCTCTCAGAGCGAATTTACGAACGCGGCCATAGCATAGATTCATATCGTTCTTCCAATGCAGGACGATTCAGACCTAACTCATTCACAAAGCTGCAACCTTGCATCTAAATAGCAGTAGCAAAGCTGAAACTAATTCCCGTCTTTTAAATGGAATTCGGCAGACGTAGCGCCTATTCGCATGCAAGAATGGGGACACACTCATAGCTCTCATTGAACATTTCGTTTTTTTTTTGTTTTTTTTCACATACTCATTTAACATTTCGTGTTTTTTTTCTTCACATGCTCTTGTTTAACATTTCGTGTTATAGGCTCTATTTTCACATGCACATTATAGTGACTTAAATAACAAATAACTTCTCAGTCAAAACATGAATGAGGTAAATGGCTTGTTATGATTGTAGAAACCAGACAGCCCGGAGAGATGCACTAGTTGCCCTCTCGTTCAGATAACATTCTGCTAATAATTCCACTGGCATGTCCATATCCAGCTTTTAAGTTGCTTTTAAGTCTATTTTTCTGTGACGGGTCTCAGGGTATGACTTCTCAGGGTATGATTCTCTGAAAGCTGCATGCCTTGTATAATTGTAACGGCGAAGATTGTATTGTTTTTCAATAGCTTCAGTGCAGATGAGGCATACAGGTTTTGCGTTACTAAATGTTGGCAGATGAATGCGTACTTGTCAGTCCATTCGTCATTAAAGCTACGTTTTTCCACATCAATTTTACGCTTCAGGTTCTTTGAGTGACATTTTGCTTGATTGATAACTGAAAATGATTACAATGAAGTGAAGCCAAAATATATTGATCGCCCCCTGGTGGCTGGCTGCAGTATAGGTGTCAGGAGTCTGTTAACACTGATAATAAATCAATAACATACATTTTGTAAGAAAGTGAAGATATTAAACAATAATATGCTAATTATGCCTAAATAGAATAAATAAAAATAAGTCCGGCCCCCACAGTGTAAGCTTCGAAAAATTCTGGCCCTTGGACAAATGTAGTTGGTGACCCCTGTTGTAAAGCGTCTTTAGCAGTGGCTGGGCCGAGACCCAATTCTCTACACCCTCTGGCTCTGGTGGGTTTGAAAGGAATACACTGGTCTAAGCAATATGGTGGTGTCTCAAATGGTAATGGTAAATGGACTGACCTATTCCAAAGCGCTTTACAATGGCCTCTAATTCACCCATTCACACACCACTGGCAGCAAGCTACCATGAAAGGCGCGAGCCCGCTCATTGGGAGCAATTTGGGGTACAGTGACTTGCCCAAGAACAGTTTGACATGTGGTCTGTCAAAATACTTTTGAATGCATGCAGGATTCTGCCACAGTACAGGATAGTATACAGGATTGCTTTGCTGCATTGAGAATCTCCCTTCAAGAAGCATTTCCATGCAATGCCGTTATAGATCCAGCAGGGGGCGACTGGCAGTAGACAGCATATGCAAAGTAGTATTATAAAGAAATGAAGAAGAAGCCTTGACAAACACTCTAGCCAAGGTTAAGATACAATTATGGTGGTTATTGAGGTGGTCGGTATAGGATATCTTGACAGTTATAATAGATCATTTAAACACTACAAATTGAAAAGTTAGGTTGACAGAGTTGGAGTTGTGCATACAGGCCTAACGTTAGTGTATATGTTACTTTACTTGTTTAAATTCTTCCACCTGCTGCTACTCAGATAACTGTTGGGGAAGACTTTACTCTAACACCTTCAAATAATAACAATAAAAACTCTCTAAGAAACCGGAGCTGCTGATCACAAGAGGCCCTTTATTACAGACCGGGGCCTGAGCGAGTTCACGATGCAACTCTCTAGGCACTCAGAAATATCATCTCTTATAGAATTCTCCTGGGGACCCCTCCCCAAATACTCATTTACATACCGTGCCCCCAACTCCCAGCTCAATATCCTGGGGCTGTTGCTGTGAAACCCTTTGATCAGTGATTAGGCTAACTCTTTCCCCCATATAGGCCTATTCCAAGCCTTTCTCATGATTACTCTGGGCATCATTAATAGCCTACCTCCTGGCTGGCTGTCTCCCTGAATAACAAATGGTACCATCTATTGCTAAATTCCTTCTCTGAATTCATGAGGGTTAGGGAGAGAAAACAAGCTCTTCACACAAATCCAACTTTAAAACGTGCAGAGTCGTCTAACTCGTGTTTTTATGACTTTCGGTGTTGATACCTATTCAACTTCAATGATTACACAACAACACTCAACTCTTCAACAACCGACACTACCACTCTCAACCAGTCAACCAACCCTCCACCCGGTCCACTGAACTACCCCAGACTCCTATCTATCTATCTATTTAACTATCTGACTCTGTCTAACCTTCTATCTATCTATCTATTTAACTATCTGACTCTGTCTAACCTTCTATCTATCTATCTATCTATCTATCTATCTATCTATCTATCTATCTATCTAACCTTCTATCTATCTGTAACATACAATCCATCTATCTATCTATCAAACTCTGACTGTCTAACCATCTATCTTTCCAACATCATATCTATCTAACCTTTCAACTAAACAGACTAACTAGAAATGACATTCTGCAATATTTCATAGATAAATAAGGTCTAGATTGGAAACGTGGACACACTGTAACCAGAGGCGCCCCGTCCATAGAGGCAACCAAGGCAATTGCTTGGGGCCACCAAACAAAAAGGGCCTTTTTGTCAAACTAAAACTGTCCTTGGATGAATGTATTTTCAATGGAAATCATGGCATTCAGCATTCAGTCGCTCTGAGTCTGCTCGCGCTGCGCTGCGCTCGCGCTGCGCATACATTCATCCAAGGACAGTTTTAGTTTGACAAGCTAAACAATATGAGGGTAGTTAAGAGTTTAACTACTTTTCATTGTGAAATAGCTAGTTTGGTAAAGTATTCCCTGCAATTACGGCGTTATTATATGATCTATAACACCACGGACATCCATATCCGTAACCACTATTGGCAGTATCCACGCCGCTGCCCCAAAACCCCCCTAGTGGGGCCCCGCCCCCTTCTAGCTTGAAATGGACTTCTAGCTGCCTCTCAACTGTCAGCAGCAATCATGAAGCGATCGCACATTTCTGGTCACCAAAAAAGAAAAAAGAAAAGAGAAGACAATGAAAAACGACACCAGGATAGTGGTAAGTGGATAGAAGCTGCAGAGTGCAAAAATGTAAATAAGATGCAGAGTGCAAAATAAGTAAGATGTCTTAGGCAGGCAGACAGACAGACAGACAGACAAGCAGGCAGGCAAGCAGGCAGGCAGACAGACAGACCCAGTGGAGTCATGTAAAATGTAAATAAGAACACCAGCGGTTTCAGAATATACTTGTTTATTGATTTTTTGATTTGTTTATTTATTTGTTGTTCTTGCTCTGTTTGACATTACATATTAATGTTGCTGTTTCAGAATGTGAAAACACCAGCAGTTTCAGAATGTAAGTGTGTTAAGAGTTCTAATAAGCAACATTGTGAGTTGATATTTCATTATTTATATTGCTCCAATTTGATGTTACTACACATGGCTCCTTTGTTGATCAAATACTCGGACGTGTGTGTGACTGTTAATTAATACATTATGACATTTATAATGAATTCCTTTGTTTCAGACAGTTTTTTTTACTTACACACACACGAGCGCGCGCATATGCGCGAACTTCGTAAAACCGTATTATATTTTAGTGTCAGGGAAATAAATACATTTTAAAATGTCCACATCGTCACCCGCCTAAGACCCTTACCAGGGGCCTCCATAATGTTGTTTGCTTAGGGCCCCCAAAAGTCTAGGGGCTCCACTGGGTACACACATAAGGAATTTCAAAATCTTAACAGAAATCTTATCTGAGACAGACCCCACACATGAAGAAACAAAATCTTGGATTTGAACAGCCTTGATCGTGTTGTGTGTGGTGTGCGCCAATTTCCCCATTTCATTACTCCACAGACATAAAGATGTTCATTACGACAGACTCCAAACTCTCTAGTCTCGTTCCCCACGCTTCTTGATTGGCGAGCAGGGTTCCATCACTGTGAATATGGTGCTCCTTAAAATTACTTTAAAAATGCTTTTATTGAAATAAAACCTATGCTGATTCTGTTCAATCCTTTACTCCCTTTAAAGATGAATTAATAACACTGAGTTTGCGGGATCCGTTTTAAGTAGAATATACACACAAAAAAGAAAAAAGGAAGAAGCGGGGGAGGAGGGGTGGGGGCGCTCTCTGATTGGTGCATCTGGGTTGCCAGATGGGAATGACATTTTCCACAGTCTAAAACCGCTAATTTCACCAAACAATCTGGCAACCCTAGGTTTTCTCGTCCTAAGTATTGAACACATTTCACATTTACGATTGCCGGCCACGCCCATTTTCCGGAGCAGGTTGTCGGGAGAGTTGATTGACAATTGAAGAAAATTGACTCTTAACACACCTCACACCCCAGGATTTTGTTATAGGAAAATGTTAAGATCCATCTGATAACCGGGCGTTTTCTGTCGTTTTCAGACATCCGAAAATCGTGCCAAAACCGGCCAAAAACTCCTTATGTGTGTACCCCGCATAAAGGAGCTGTTCGTAAATTGCAGCTCATCCAAAACGCCGCTGCTAGGGTCCTAACAAAAACAAAGAAATTTGAACACATTACACCAATCCTGAGATCCCTGCACTGGCTACCAGTCTCTCAGAGAATTGAATTCAAAATCCTCCTAATTACATACAAATCACAAAATGGTCTTGGATCAAAATACATATCAGATCTCCTCCCACCCTATATTCCCGCAAGGTCCCTAAGGTCAGCTGAGACAAATCAGCTAATAATTCCAAGAGTAAAAACAAAACACGGTGCAGCAGCTTTCAGTCACGCTGCTGCATGCTTCTGGAACAAACTCCCTGAAGAAATCAAACAGGCCCAAACCCTTAAAATATTTAAATCTAAGCTAAAAAACCTTCATGTTTTGCACCAGTTATGATTAAACACAAACACTTCTATCAATGTATTTTTTCCATTAACTATTGTCTTTTTAAATGTTTTATCTATTTACTTCTTATATTTGCTTTTATTCATTGTAATTTTTATTTTCTTATGCTCCTCTTGTGGAGGGATGTGGAGGGATATGGAGGGATATGGAGTGGTGTATAGGGATGTGGAGGGATGTAGAGGGATGTGGAGGGATGTAGAGGGATGTGAAGGGATGTGGAGGGATGTAGAGGGGTGTAGAGGGATGTAGAGGGATGTGGAGGGATGTGGAGGGATGTAGAGGGATGTAGAGGGATGTAGAGGGATGTGGAGGGATGTAGAGGGATGTAGAGGGTTGTAGAGGGATGTGGAGGGATGTAGAGGGATGTAGAGGGATGTAGAGGGATGTGGAGGGATGTAGAGGGATGTAGAAGGATGTGGAGGGATGTAGAGGGATGTAGAGGGATATGGAGGGATATGATTAAACACAAACACTTCTATCAATGTCTTTTTTCCCATTAACTATCGTCTTTTTAAATGTTTTATCTATTTACTTCTTATATTTGCTTTTATTCATTGTAATTGTTATTTTCTCTTGCTGTATTTTTAAATAATGAATGTAAAGCACTTTGAATTGCCCCTGTTGTATGAAATGTGCTATACAAATAAACGTGCCTTGCCTTGCCTAAGTTGCGTTTGTAACGTTTGATCATGACAACTAACCAGGCAAATGCTTATACTGTAATAATATAATATGGGGCCTCATTCATAAAGAAATACTTGAACGTCATCTTTGACTTTCACGTAAGCACATTTTTCTAAACGGACGTGAGCATTATTTATAAAACGGGCTGAGATGGTTTAAAGTTGCGTACGTGCTTCCTTCTATAAATACCAAACATACTTGGAATTGAACGCAGGTGAATGAGGTTTGTATTAACGCCCTGTGATAGAGGCTCAATTATAGCGGCTGAATGAAGCCAAGTGCTATAATATAATATAATACAGACAGACAATACTGACAATATTATATACTGTCTGTATTATATTATATTATAGCACTTGGCTTCATTCAGCCGCTATTTGAGCCGCTATCACAGGGCGTTAATACTATATTATAGGGTAGGCGTGCGTCTGGAAGGGGAGAGGGCAGTAATACCACGTTCATTGATAAAATGACATAAGGGATGGAAAGGGGGGATGGCAGTTTTAGACGGGGGATGATTTGGACTGTTTTTATTTCAGGGGGGATGCCATTCCCCCTCATCCCGACTCAACTCGAAATCCAGTATCATTTAGCGCGTGGCCGGGCAAGGCATAGGCATGTTGAAGAGAGATAGACAGCTCCGGAGGGATAGTTCTGTGTTCTGTGTTCTGTGTTCTGTGTTCTATGTTCTGTGTTCTGTGTTCTGTGTTCTGTGTTCTATGTTCTGTGTTCTGTGTTCTTTGTTCTGTGTTCTATGTTCTGTGTTCTATGTTCTGTGTTCTGTGTTCTGTGTTCTATGTTCTGTGTTCTGTGTTCTGTGTTCTGTGTTCTATGTTCTGTGTTCTGTGTTCTGTGTTCTATGTTCTGTGTTCTGTGTTCTATGTTCTGTGTTCTATGTTCTGTGTTCTTCTGTGTTCTATGTTCTGTGTTCTGTGTTCTGTGTTCTGTGTTCTATGTTCTGTGTTCTGTGTTCTATGTTCTGTGTTCTGTGTTCTATGTTCTGTGTTCTGTGTTCTGTGTTCTATGTTCTGTGTTCTGTGTTCTGTGTTCTGTGTTCTGTGTTCTATGTTCTGTGTTCTGTGTTCTATGTTCTGTGTTCTATGTTCTGTGTTCTTCTGTGTTCTATGTTCTGTGTTCTGTGTTCTATGTTCTGTGTTCTGTGTTCTGTGTTCTATGTTCTGTGTTCTGTGTTCTGAGTTCTATGTTCTGTGTTCTATGTTCTATGTTCTGTGTTCTATGTTCTGTGTTCTGTGTTCTGTGTTCTATGTTCTATGTTCTGTGTTCTGTGTTCTGTGTTCTATGTTCTATGTACATCATCATACATCACACAATACAAGTATTGCAATTATAAATGCATAACTTGTTCCTAATATTGTATAACATTCTGAATTTGATAGGCCAATTTAATGTTTTCCAGGTAATAGGCTATAGCACTCATACTGTAATCTCTTTATAATAATAATAATAATAATAATTCATTGTATTTATATAGCGCTTTTCCGGGGTTAAGGAATGAGTGATGTTTTTGTAACCTTTCATTTTATATTTTGTGGTTATGTACGTTTTATTATAGGTATTGGGAGATTTGTGTGTAGTTGCGCCCCCTAGTGGGTGGCTATAGGTTGCATTTTCCGCGTTTCTCTCAGTCTAAATTCTGTCAGACGGAGAGAGGTACGTGTCTACAGCAGTGCAATGTAAACTTATAACATACCCAGGGGCGGACTGGAATAAAAAAACAGCCCTGGCATTTGCGACACAACAGCCCTATTTCCAAACGCAACACGGATTGTTAACATAAAAAGTCAGAGGACAGATGCCAAACTACCAACATGTTTGCTGTAATTATATGTATTATCAGTAGGCAGTCATCAGTCAATATCTCTTTCAATAGCCTTTTCACACCGAATGTACTTTTTTGTGCTATTTTCGGCCCAATACATGCAAATTTCGGTGCATTTTTCCTACTTCCAACTACACTTGCTCCCTGCATCCAGTTGTTGCACATTAACTGCATCGCTCTCGTCAAATTCCCCCATTCTGAAAATGAAAGCAGTGTAACGTTAACTGCTGTTATAAACGGAATGATGACATGAGGTGCGTGTCCACTGGCAATATAGAGCTGACTACGATAGTTATGGAGATATACTCCAGTTCGATGTCCGCGCCCGCCCTGGGGTGCTATAAAACGGGCGTCCTCCGTTCCCTCATTCTCCCAAACATACAATACAGCCGGGTTTGAACAAGTCGAAGTGGGCCAGCAGCCCTATGGGGCTCAGCTCCACTCATAGAACTGGAGTATATCTCCATAACTATCCTTCTATATCGTGGAGCTCCGCCCCATAGGGGAGCTCTGCTCCTATTGGTTTAGGGCCCTGGGCATATGTTTTGGGCCGCGGTCTGCTGAAATAAGTTATTTTCAATGAAAATCACCAGAGACAAAATTACAAATATATATATATATTTTTAATATAATACATTCTGAGCGGCCCAGAGTCTCGCGGCCCTCCTGGCATTTGCCAGGCTTGCCCGGTGGCCAGTCCGCCACTGAACATACCTGTCGTAACTTTAATTTGAGTGCACATGAGAAGTTGTACATGCATTTAAGGGTGAGTGCACATACATTCTGTCATGTTGTATCGAACACATTGGTGTTTTGAGCGTTTTAGAGACTTTAATTTAGCTAACCTCGTGGTTCATTTTTCTGTATGCTAGCGCTCATCACTGTTCTCCGTGTCAGCTAGCTGAAATGCTTCTTTTGTGCTGAGAAGACACCTACCGGTACATGGTTTGATGTTTCACTACAACATTATTTTTGTGTGCATTGTACAGATTAAAAGTGCCTAAAGTTCACATCAGCGTGCTGTCATCGGTCAGCACAGAACACAACGCAGGTAGTCGACTCGAGACAGACCGAGCCGGTTACACCTGCAGTATATGCCTATTATTATTATTATTATTATTATTATTTATTATATTATTATAATAATAATAATTATTATATTATTATTATTATTATTATTATTATTATTATTATTATTATCGTCATTATTATTATTATTATTATTATTATTATTATTAGATGCTTTCAATCGACGATTTCAGGGGAGATTTAAGGGGGTGTAGACAGACATCTGTGGGTGGTGGATTGATCAATTCCGTGGGTGGGTCCCTCCCTGTCGTAGCGTCATGGTCAGTACAGCGATCCACTATTCCTGCACAAGTCACGCTGTTGGAACATCAATTGTGTTTCCTTTCCAAAGCCTTTGCAGCCTCTGAAGACATATATATATATATAGGGTCTTTTTTAAATGTGTTTTTCTATTAGTTCACCCCACTCCGTTTAAATGTTTCCATCGTCATCTCCTCCGTCGCTGGAGGAATGTGGAGCCCGAACGATGTAAAAATAGCCCCTCATCTCCCCTCCTCTCCTGCCAGGCTGCTCGCTGTGAGTCCTGCAGCATAGTGGTGTGAGCAGCAGACATGCGAAGATGGCTACAGATCTAGGAGAGCTGCTGGTCCCGTACATGCCCACCGTCAGAGTGCCCAGAACAGACGACAGGGTCTTCAAGAGCGAGTGTGCCTTTTCCTACGACTCTCCCGTAAGTGCGCCTTCCTAGGGAGCGTTTTGTGCGTGTGTTCGCGAGCTGTCAACTCCGTCCTGTCTCTGCTGCTGCTCTGCTCTTAACACACGTGAATAACCTGTATGTATGTGCAGTTATGGGAGGGGGGGGGGGGGTTGGGGGGTTGGGGGGGGATCCCCATGATGACCAGCTACCATTCTCTTGAACTTTAAGCACCGAGGAGTCGGAAATAAATAATGAATTGTTGTGTTTACATCTGGTGGAACTGGGGGACTTCCTTTGTTAAAGGGGCACAATTATGTACGTGGGTGTCTGTCACCTCCTAGTAAATTAACCCACGACCACCTGCATGAGAGCTTTTGTTATTCCAGATCTGTACTGCTTATTTGTGCGATATATCGGCTCCTCGTGTGCTGTCCCTGTGTTTGGCCAGCTGAGACTCATGATCAAGTTAATTGGGGGAGAGTGTGATCACTGGGAATTAATTAGGTTGTCGGTATTGGACAGTCTTCTAGATTGGCATTATGGCAAACACAACATACCAAAAAATAAAAGCGGTGTTTTGCGCACTCATATTTTATTACATTTTTTACAATCGACAGAGTTTAAAGCCATGCGCCTTGTGCCCATTTTACGCACCGCGCTCCAGGAGTTGGAGTCATTCTGGACTGAGTGTAGGTTAGGTTACTACTAACTAACACAACTTTCTCCTCCACCAACCGCTTTTTTTTAAAAAACATTCTTTATTAAAGCCGTTTTCTAAGAGTGACTCAGCTGTCTGGAGTTCATCATGTCAGCCTGAAGACTAGAGGTTATTTTTATCCCGCCCTGTTGAGGCTCATGTGTCACTCCGAGGCTGCTGAGCTACTTAAATGTTTGTCACAACTGTTACGGTTAGTCAATGTGTTTGGACCCAGATGCAGAGCAGAACAGAATGGAAACGATGCAGGATATGATTCCAAAATAAGGTACTCTTTATTTGAGTAAACAGTAAATAATAAACCGCACAGTAAGCGATCAAATAAACGGGGAGAAAGCAAGTCTCCTAACAAGGCAAAAGGATTAGCAATAGTCATACGATACTTATCTCCTGGGCATACGAGGAGCAATAAGGCTACGACAAGACTAGGACAACACGCACACACACGACGCAACATAAGGTGAACAATCGACACAGAGGGAAAACACAGGGGGAACTAAATAGACCTAGACAATCACTCACAGCTGTTCACAATCACAGACAATTAGGACAGACAGAGAAACACTACACAACATAGGGGGCGCCAACGGGTCACTCCAAGGTAGAGCGATCCCCAACCTGACAGTATCCCCCCCCGACGAACGGCACCTGCCGTTCACCTGGGTGCCTCAGGATGTAAACGTCGATAGTCCTCGATCAGGGAAGGGTCCAGTATATCCCTCTGAGGCACCCAGGACCGTTCCTCCGGCCCATACCCCTCCCAGTCCACCAAAAACTGAAACCCCCTACCCCTCCGCCGGCAATTCATGACCCTCCTCACCGTGTACACCGTTTGTCCATCAACGATGCGCGGCGGGGGGACAGGGGGGGGTGGTGGGGCCAGGGGGCATGTAAGGAACGGTTTCAGGAGGGACGCACGAAAGGTGGGATGAACCCGCATGGATGGTGGAAGTAGCAGTTTATATGCCACCGGGTTCACCCGTCGCACCACCTTGAAGGGTCCCACGAACCGAGGCGCCAGTTTCCTCGACTCAACCCGGAGAGGAAGGTCCCGGAGAGGAAGGTCCCGGGTCGAGAGCCAGACCTTCTGCCCCGGGCGAAAGATCGGGGCTGGGCGACGCCTAACTTGTTTCCCATCCTGAGACAGAATGAAACGGGGATGTGCTGTATCAGGGTCCAGAGTCACGTCCACTGCATACTGCTGAATCATCTTCAGCTCAGCATCGCACAACTTCTTCACTTCACTCATAAGTGTCTCCTCCAGCTGAGACACAGCTCTCCTCACAGTCCCCACATAGAGATCACTGTGGACGCTGACCTCAGACCAGTCCTTGGTGTGTGGAGGGGTGGACAGGGAAGGGAAGCTCTGGAGGAGGTGGAGGTGGTCCTCAGTGTGTGAGAGCTGCTCCAGCTCAGTGCTTCTCCTCTGTAGCTCAGTGATCTCCTGCTCCAGCTCTTTAATCAGCCCTTCAGCCCACCTCTCTGCTGCTTTCTGCTTCTCCTCGATCACGTCAAGGAGCTCAGCCTGGCCTCTCTTCATGGAGTCCACCAGAGCAGTGAAGACCTGTACGCTGTCTGCTTTCTCTCTCTCTGCAACTTTCTGACTAAGATCTACTGAGTGTTTGATCTCTGAAACCTTCTGCAGTCGCTCCTGGATCATCTGCTGAACATCTGCCTCTGTCTTCCCCAGCTGAGCCTTCCTCTCTCCATACTCCTCCTCTATGGGGACGGTGTCATGGGTCTTGTGGTCTGTCTCAGTGCAGAACTGACACACACACGTCTGGTCACGCCTACAGAACAGCTCCAGGGGTCTGTCGTGCTTCTTACACATCCTGTCTTTCAGGTTCTCCACAGGGTCGATCAGCTTGTGTCTCTTTAAGGCTGCGACTCTCTGATGAGGCTCCAGGTGAGTCTCACAGTAAGAGGTCTGACACACCAGGCAGGACTTCAGAGCCTTGACCTTCGTCCCAGGGCAGAAGTCACAGGACACTTCTCTAGGTTTGACAGGTGTGTCTGGGGCTGGGCTGCTGGTTGCCTTCACTTCAACTGACTTCCTAACCTGAGCGGCCATCTCAGAGATGAAAGTATTGACAAAGAGATCTGGTCTCTTATCAAATGTTTTTTTACACATTGGACACTGGCACGGGTCACTGCTGTCCCAGTACTTTCTGATACAGGCCATGCAGAAGTTGTGTCCACATTGAATAGAGACTGGGTCAGTGAACACATCCAGACAGACAGAACACAGGAACTGCTCCTCAGACAGGAGACTGCTGGAGGAAGCCATATCTAGAGAGACCAGAGGAGACACCATAAAGCATTTCCTGGAATCAATCAGATCTCGATAGGGACTGTCTTATGAGATTATACAGCGATCAATAATGATAACATTATAATATTTTGTATCACATAGAAAATAGTCCTTCAACCAAATCAAAAAGTTGTACATACTGAACTGTAAATAAAAAACTCTGAGAGTGTGAACACAATAGCTTATCTTGACTTGTCATTGTAAGTCTCAACTCACCTGTCTGTGATTCTGTGAGAGTGTGATAGATGTCTCTGTCCTTTCTACTGTATGTGTGATAGATTGTTTGAGGACGATTTCTCAGGAGTTTGCGAGTCTGCTCTCCACTTTACGTCTCTACACAGTTTAGTTTCATTTCAGCTGCCTGACGTTGAGATGCTCCTCCCCTCCCAGTACAGCTCTCCTCCCTGGAACCTACCTGGAGTTAACCCTTTACAGGCTGCTCTGTTTCTAACATGTGCTTTTACAGACACGCTCTTCTTACCTGTCATTTCCAATCATCATATTGTTCCCAGTCAGTATAAACTGTAATCAGAATAATATGTGTGATCAGGACTAAGGTTGCTACAGAGTTAACACTTCCTCTGGCATGGATCACCGTGTTTGAAGCCACTTAAACACTCAAACTCTCTCTGTCTCTCTCAGGTATGAACAGTAAACAGTAACAGAAGTCAACAACTTTCAAAGCGACTCATCTATTCAGCCTTTGTAAATTCACCCTATTAAGTCTAGAATATCACTGTTCTTTACTCTGATATCCAGTCTATCCCATTTCGACCTCATTCAGAGCAGACATTGTGACTTTGCAACTGCAAACCACGGCCTCACACGAGTTGCACAAAGGACAGACGAAAACGTGTTGATATGAAATCAAAATACTCATCAGAACATATGTTTGATCCGTGGTGTATTCCGGTAGAAACGATCAAACAGATACAACATCTCTTCTGATTAGTATGTTCACCTCATTTAAACTTTCCTCAAGAAACAACCACCATTACGAACAATGAAGCAATGCGATGCAGGACTTGCTGTTACGAACACGTTTTACTTACATTTCTGCGTTTTCACCAATGTGGAGATACCGGCGCTGCTCCAAACGGCCCTGTCGGAAGTCTAAACAATAAGAAATAAAATATATTTCCTCCAAGCTGGCGACCTCGACGGACTCACATCAGGAGTAGAATGAAGCATGTTATAAACACGTTGTCGTCTTTTGATGACGTCATCACCGGGTCCTTCCGGAGCTATGTTCTGGAACTCCGCCCACTTAGCTCGGGTACATTTCTTAAAAATAAAAGCTTGTTTAAGCATTTAGAAATACTACATTTGGATAAAGTAACGCAAATGATATGCAACTACATAATTCTTCTAATATCCTAATTATTGTGGTGAAAGACTGCTGCACTGCATAAAGGGACATATAATGGATTGTACACAAATAATCTTCCAAGGCTAAACATGATTACTACCACTGTACTCAGCAACACTTCTAGAATATGGATCAAGTGAGTTTCAACCATGAGGGGTGACATACAGCTGTGTCTTGTCGTGTAATTTCTACTAATTAATCCATAATAAAGATACACGTGAGTTGCTAGGCTCACAAGAACTTACCACTAAGGTACACGATGTGATGAAACAAAGTCTCCTCCGTTTATTAAGAGCTCTTAGAGAAGCAAGATACAAAGCAAAGCTCTACCTCAGTTCTGAGGGGTTACTGAGGGGTAAAAATACTAATAATACAACAATAAGGAAGACAAGATATTATCACTTCTCATCAACACAAACACATTTCCATCAGTGGGGTGGAAGCTGTTTAATGTTTGCACTTTTATTTCGAAAAATGAGAATACATTTCAATGAAAATCAATGACACACTGGCTAGTCAACTAACACAGCTTGTTTTGTGAGCCTGCTATTAATGTAAAGTATCTTTTAGTTAACTAGGTAGCAGTAGGGATTACTCACCAAACCCACTGCATTACAATATATTGGCTTGTCTAGCGAATTTATTCAGATGACTAACAGGGTCGATCACTCTCTATGCTTGGGAGTCAAATGAATTGCCTGACCCAGCTGACACCACTTTACACTTTACAAGTGTTCTGGGTCCTTTGTGTTACAGATGAATGAGGCACCTAGCAGACATCCTGTCTGTGATCAAATCGACAAACCCCTTTTTTCCTTGCTATTACATTTGAATGTTTCAGTAGTTGGGTGTATAGTCATGTTTGATCTTATTTTAATGTATGTTTTATGAGTAGTATGTTGTTGTCATTTTCATTATTGTGAGATGTTTCTTTCCAGTATTTTGTTGTGCCTTTTTAATAACATTCCACAGAAACCCAGCCAAATGGTCAATCAGCTCATGACAATAGTGGTATGGAGCTCATTACAGTGGTTATTGGGATGTAAATAGTGTCACACCTCTGGCTGATGTCTCTGTGGAAAACACTGTTTATGAAATGAATACTTTTGTTGTGTTACTTGCCAGTGAGTGTCCCCATTTGATAAAAAGGTCTTTTGATATTTTAAATTTTAAAACCACACCCAGTGTTGGAATGGGATAAATTGGATTTGGGCTTCAACGTACACTTCAGTCCAAACTTCAACATGATGACTGAGCCAAAAAACTAAAACAAAATTGTGTGCACATATTGCAGCGATGAACTGTCTTTCCACAACAGTATTGTTTTGTGTAAATTCTAGATCCCTTGAGCCAACATCTTGCTTCTTGTGACATAACAGAAGATTATATACACTTGCTGTTGTTTTAATGATGTTTAATGACTGTGTTATGGGCCTACAGGTACGATACTTTATTCAAGTTGTTGTTTTAATGATGTTTAAAGACTGTGTTATGGGCCTATAGGTATGATACTCTATTCAAGTTGCATGTGTATCTTTGTGAGAAAGGATCTGTTATAAAATGATCAGACCTGTTTCTTTCTCTCGTGCATTGCGTCACTTGCTATTAGCAATGTGTCTAAATGATCAAATACAACTCAGATGAAAGATTTATATTTGAAATAGAACATTTGTTATTTTAATAATCACAAAAAACATACTCACACACAAATAAACAAGTTAACCGCTTAAAAACCCTGAGGTTAAATAAATAACTATTTACAGAGAGGAGATAAAAGATCCATATTTGAAATTGAACATTTGTTATTTAAATAATCACAAATAAACACACACTCACACACAAATAAACAAGTTAAGCGTATTCCAGCAGGGTTCCAGCAGGGTTCCTGTCACCAGCAGGGTTCCTGTCACAAGCCGAGGATGGTGCTGACAGCCTGGTTACTCTGCCAGGCTGTCCACATGGTCCTTTACTGGCACGCTGTGCTCATCCACTACCTGAAAAATAATACCAATGCCAGGATACCACCTTCAGGTTTTGTGTGGATATGCTCAGATCTTGCTTCCTCTAACATTCTACACATGACAAAGATATACAATCATCAATAATTAACTGAATACAAAATGAAGCAGAATTATAACCTGCAGGAAATGACATGCCCACAATGAATATAGAATATCTCCACAACCATAAGGGCCATTGTAATAATATTGGTATCAGATGAAAGCTAACACCTGTGGGATGTCAGAATCAAAATAGATGTTACTGTGTAGTAGCAAATAGAGGTAGGACTTTGTATGTAATCAGTATTCCAATGTATGATTAGTACTTGTCCCAAGTTAGATGCTAGTATGTGAGCCAGTGACACTTTGGAGAGGTTTTAGTACAGGTATGTCCAGACGGACCACCAAATTGTGCCATTTGGAGAACTTTTGGCACCACCAGTGCCATTTGACCTTTCTCATGTACCAAACTGTAAAACTAATTATATTTCACTGACAGATCACTATAGGTATACATTCCATCCAAATTCAACTGTTTTCTCACTTGTTTTGAAAAGTAAACCATTCACCTCTATACATTTTCTCACTCAAAGAAAATCATACAAAGAAAATGAAGTTTGACTCAGATTTATTGTCAAAGTGAGAATATACAGAATTACAATGAAAGCCAACTTTGAAATATGAAACAGAAAATATAATCAAACATACAAAAAAACTAAAACTTGACATTTCAGAAATAACAGGTAAAAACACATCAGAAGTATATACAATGTCTGCCACTCAGTCATTTGCACCTGCATTTGCACTTTCTTTACCACAAGAATGTTTCCTGGATAGGATTTCACTATGAGGTGAATAGTGAAATAAGATACATTTTTATCTAATCATGAAAATAGGTTGAACTATCCCGTTAAAAACCATGATATCTGTGACCCCTAAACAGTCTGATACTCCAACCCTACTCCTACACTTAAGAGCAGGAAATCTGGTCTTGATCTGGGATGTTGACGGTACCACTGTAAGTTGTTGACATTGCCTTCATAGTTACAGGAGAGAGTGACGTCTGATCCTTGGAGGACATTCACCTCAGTTCTCACCGGCTGTATTGAATCCTCAAGACTATGATCTGCAACACATTCATATGGTCATTATGTTGTAAAGTTATTCCTGATGTTTTAATGGTAAACTGACAATCTGGATTTGATGCACCTCATGAGAAGATTTTGATGTAGAATTGTATGTGAATTATTAGTTATCTGATCGAAAACTACTTATACAATAATTCAATTGTAATGTTATCTTACTTCTAACAACATGAATATTTAAGCACTTACCAAGAAATGTTGAGAGGAGCAAAAACAATATGAGCAACATCCTGACGAAGCTTGGAAACAGACTGACAGCTAGAGACAGTGAGAGCTGAGTAGACACTCCAACCACACGCATGCACGCACACACGCACACACACACACACCCACTATTGTAACTGTGTTTGCATACAAGCTTGATTTACTTTTGAAGTTACAGCACTGTATCTGCCTTGATTGATATTTCTCTGTTGATAAGGATCAAGATCATTCTGAACAGCAAGCCTGCATCTAAATGTATGTGTGTCAATTGGCATGTTTTTGTACAGTGTCTCTGGGTTTCCTGTCACTGTGGGCCTCAGAGCGCAGTAGTAGAGAGCAGAGTCTGTCACTTCAGCAGAGGAGATCTCCAGATCCACACGTTTCTGTTCTTTGTCATGTGTGATGTTCAGTCCTGGTATTGGGTTGGTTACCTGTCCTATGTACTCCATAATGAGGAACTGTGGTGCTGATCCAGGGTTCAGGCGGTACCATGACAGACTGTTAGTTGTGGATGAGCTGGTGTACTTGCAGGAGATGTTAACACTACTACCCTCCATAGAATGCTCTACATCTCTGTGTGGGGTGATTGTATCTTCTCCAACACTTGGACCTGTGAAAGAGGAGAGGTATGACGCTGTTTAGTAAATACACATTATTTCTGTCTATTATTTATCTAGAAACCCAAACTGTATTACGCTCTGGTTGAGAGAGTCTGCTAAATGGCTAAAATGTAAACGAATGAAATGTTAATAACATGTTCCGGATGTGTATACATTCAGTATTTCTCCTCATGTTCAATTGACAAGGAGTGAATTCTTACCTACAAGAGTACAAAACAACATCACTGAATAGAGCAGCATTGTAGCTAAAGCACTGCGTCAGATAGAGAGACTAGAAGCTTTGCTGAACCAGAGTGATCTTCACTTGGAACATTCACTGAGGAATGGTGAATGTTAAAGGTGACTCTGTTCTGCTCACTGTCTGTTGGGACTGATGTTGAGCTCCTCCCCTTTAACACAATTCATCAGAGCAATTGCGCGTCATCTCCCTGTCATCAGAACGATCACGCCCCTCTTTGGGTGAAAGAAGAGTAGAAGTTTGACAGGGACAGTGTCCATCAAAGAATGCAGCAGAATTAGCCAAGAAGGCTAGTTTTCATCCGTAGTCCCTGAACACCTGTCTCCCGTTGCTGCTGACTACCCTCCGCTGGCTAGACAGAACAGAGGACAGAACACACACAGACACACACACACACACACACACACAGACACACAGACACACAGACACACAGACACACACACACACACACAGACACACACACACACACAGACACACACACACACACACACACAGCTAGAACCCAACACACTGCTCTGTGTAACAGTGTTTCTAAGTTGTTTAAAAGCAGTTCCCTCAGGTCCTCGTTGACCAACCACCGTGTGAGTAATGTTGTTAGACTGCAGGAGACGGAGGGAGGAGAGAGAAGGTCACCTAGCAGGCCTGAGTGCTCTCCCTCTCTCTCTCTCTCTCTCTCTCTCTCTCTCTCTCTCTCTCTCTCTCCCTTCTCTGTCCTCACTCTCTCTCTCTCTCTCTCTACTCTGTCCTCTCTCTCTCTCCCTACTCCCCCCCTCTCTCTCTCTCTCTCTCTCTCTCTCTCTCCCTCCTCTGTCCTCTCTCTCTCTCTCTCTCTACTCTGTCCTCTCTCTCTCTCTCCCTACTCCCCCCTCTCTCTCTCTCCCCCCCTCTCTCTCCCTCCTCTGTCCTCTATCTCTCTCTCCCTACGCTGTCCTCTCTCTCTTCCCCCTTCTCTCTCTCTCTCTCTTCCTACTCTGTCCTCTCTCTCCCCCCCCCCTCTCTCTCTCTCTCTCACGTGTTGCTCTGCATTTGTCGCTCCCTGCAGAGGTTTAACCTTTAATCTTTTTCCACCTTAGTTTTTTTGCTGTCTGTTCCCTACACTGACTCACTGGCAGGCAGTATTTCCTCTGTGAAGGATAACGTGAGGCCGTATTTCCTCTGTGAAGGATATCGTGAGACAGTATCGGGAGACATGTAGTTCACAAACAGGCAAAATGCTACAGCTTCCATCTTCCATTGCAATACGATTTCTACAAGATATCATTCAAAGCCATGGCCCTAAAACAAACTCCAACTGTTTCCTTTTGCATTTTAACAGCCGAGTTTTAATTAAATGTAATTTATTGTGTTTACCTTGACAAGACAATGTCTCCAGGTGCCTGTGGGAGCGCACACTTCACACACTCCCTGGCGGTGCATAGCTGATCGCCGGGCCATAAAAGTACAGCTGTCTAATGATCTAGTCGTTTTTGGCAAAAAAAATTGGGCCGCTACCCACACCTTTAGCTGTGTAACTCATTCCACGAATGTATGATCCTTACAAGTTGTAAAGGTGACTAATCAGGCTTTCCAACGATATAAAATACAATACCAATTGGTATTATTAAAGGGGAGCAAGAATCGACTGAAATAACATTTCCAAACTTTTTGGGAGGGGTTTAGTAGTTCATTCACCAGGAGTCAGGAGGTAGAGCCGCCGTCTAATGATCGCAAGGTTGGCAGATCGGCGGTTCGAGTCCCCGGCTGGGCACATGTTGAAGCGTCCTTGGGCAAGACACTGAACCCCAAATTGCTCCCAGTGAGTGAGCGGGTCGGCGACCTTGCATGGTAGCTTGCCGCCGTTGGTGTGTGAATGTGTGTGTGAATGGGTGAATGAGAGGCCGTTGTAAAGCACTTTGGATAAAGGCGCTGTATAAGTGCAGTCCAGTTACCACTTAGGAGGCCTTGTTGTTGGTCTATCTAGTCCAACCAGGGTTTTTACTTTTATCGTCAAGGTCCAGTTTACCCTTTTCTAGACACAGCCGAGTCCATCAATTTAATTTCCTAATGAAATCATTTATTCATTTCGTATTTTATTTTTTTCAATGCTAACATTTAATTTCATCGGCGAATCGGTATTGTTTCATAGTCCGGGTCTCCTTTTTTATGCGTTAGCCGCTTGGAACTCTGGGAAGTGGCCAATTTTCTGTACAGCCTCCTCAGCCCAGTGGGCCTCCAGCGCAGCGACCGCTTCATCCACCTGGTAGCGCAGCGCCTCAGGAGACGCCAGCAGGCGCAGCAGATCACGGTTGTCCATCTCCAGCAGCATGCCCGTGACCTTGGGGGCGATGCTGGGGTGCATGCTGAGGATGGATGGGAAGAGATGCTCACCTGGAGGGAGGGGAGAATAGATATCAGTAACAGTAACTGTTAGTGGTGGTCTAGTGGATAGTGAGTTGGACTTGTGATCGGAAGGTTGTGAGTTCAAATCCCACCTGAAACCACACCACTACTAGTGTGCCCTTGAGTAAGGCACTTAGCCCTCAGTTACTCCAGGGGGAATGTCCCTGTAATTCGTAATTGTAAGTCGCTTTGGATTAAAAGCGTCTGCTAAATGGCAAAATGCATTAATTAAAATTAACTGTTGTAACTTTATAGGTTACCTGATCGATTGACAGTTAAAAGAGATTGATTAATATGTTACATGTTTGATTGACAGTTAAAAAAGATTGATTAATATGTTACATGATTGATTGACAGTTAAATGAGATTTATTAATATGTTACATGATTGATTGACAGTTAAAAAAGTTATTATTTATCGTTAAGGTAGTTAAAAAACAAGAAGTACATTTCTGTTGTATTAGTTAAAGAATGGGTTTCAGAACTGCAGGTTCCAGAATGCCTTGCAACAAGACGTCTCACAGAAGTCGACAGTTTGTTGTTTTTGAGAAATGTTAATTGTTCCGTCCAGAATATGAAAGTGAATATCTAACAGCTTGTTTTATTGAATTGAAAGTGATCACAAGTGTATGTCAGCAGATTTGTATATAAAGAACATTTTCGCTTGATAACACCAGTCCTAGCCATCATTTCAGGAGGTAGAAATTCTACAGTAACTGTAACAGCTAATGGGGATCCATAGAAACAGACAAATAGACTCGCCTATCATCTGCTTCTGGTCCTCATGGGGAACTGTAGCCAGTATGGAGGCAGTCAGTGTCTCCTGGTCCTGGTCCTGGACATGGACAGCAGGCTGCTGCACGGGGACTTGTAGCTGGGGAGCCGTGTGCTGATGGCGGTGGTGTACACCAGCTGTGGACTTGTTCTGGGGCACAGCGTGCAGCCGTGCCATAGCTGGATCACCATCTGCAACGGCAGGGTGCTTTCTCAAGGCCTGGGTAGCTGAGAGGGGAAGATAAGCATAACCAAAGGGATATTTATGGCAAATGTTTGGATAGTGCTCTTGTCTCTATGTCAGGGGTCCCCACACCTTCTGAAACATCCCATTCAAGCACCTTTCAAGGACTTTCAAGACTCGATTCCCTCAAATTCAAGGACCCAACACGGCATAGTTTGAGACGGAGCTAGTTGACGAGCTGAGTAAAACATTTTTGAATATATATAATTTATTATTATTTAGCGAGAGAGAGGGGAATTCAAGCACTTTCAATGGCCCATGTCTATTTTCAAAAAACTTTTAAGACCTTGATTTATTTTTCTCAAACTCACAAACTTTCAAGGGTTTCTAAGGACCCGTGGGAACCTTGCTATGCGCAGGGATGCTTCACTAAATAAACTGACCTATGTGCTGAGACGTCATCCTACGGGGCACCTGGGAAGGTGTGGCGGGGGTCATAGCATCGAAGGTCTGAGGCCCGGTAGCCCATGGAGACGTGGTGGTTTTGTCGGGCGTGTTCTGGAAGAGCTGAGGTTTCGCCTCAGGTTCGAGGGTAGCCAGGTGATGAGTGGGTCTCAGCTGAGCTGAGGAGTATTGGGCGGTTACACAGTCCTGGGTCTGTGGAATGTGAGAAGCCATGAAGAGTCCAGGTGGGGGAGCAACCTGGTAGGGTAAGTTAGGTAGGAAGTCTGGGTCGGGAACAGCGCAGACGCTGGCCATCCTCTGTGGCATGTTCCGGTTGGTTCTGAGAGCCTGGCGCTCCTCCTTGCGCTGGGCCAGGGCCACGTACAGGGGCTTGGTGGCCACGATGTGGCCGTTCATCTCGGTCACGGCCTTGGTGGCCGCCTCGGGGGAGGAGAAGCACACGAAGCCGAATCCCTTGCTGCGTCCTTCCTCCGTCATCATCACCTTCGCGCTGGTGATGGTTCCGAAGCGGGAGAACTCTTTGTGCAGTTGGTCGTCGTCCAAGCGGTCGTGCAAGTTCTTCACGTACAGGTTGACACCCTGCTGGTAGAGAGAGAACATGTTTTATGTTTTTATACCTCAAATACATCAAGAATGTTTACCGAGACTATCAGCTTCTTTTTCTTATACACATACACGAGTGACGCATGACGCAGTGAGGTGACGCATGACGCAGTGATGCGGAAACGCGAGTGGACAGAGGAGCAGAGGAGCGGGAGGTTTGAAGACTTGTTTTGCTTGTAAACCATGGGTCCTAAGAAGGCACTGACAACCGAGGAGGGCGATGAAATTAAGAGGTCGCTGGACTTCTTGACAGAGGAGATTTCCACTGTCAAACTACAGCAGAAAGCCATCTTGGACCTGGTGGAGGAGGTGAAGGCTCTCCGCCTCCAGAACGCTGAGAAAGACCAGCGTCTGGTGCACCTGGAGAACAGAGTGGCGGATCTGGAGCAGTACACCAGGATGAATGATGTGATTGTGACTGGGATCCGCATCAAACCCCGGTCATACGCTCGGGCGGTGACCGCTGACAACGGGGGGGAGCCCGGCGAGCAGGATGTCAGTTCCGCGGAGCAACAGGTAGCTACCTTTCTCCAGTCCAAGGGGATTGACATGAACTGCGACAACATCGAGGCATGCCACCCTCTGCCCCGGAGAAACGACGGCGACAATCCGGCAATCATAATTATGAGATTCACCAACAGAAAATACAAAACTGCACTGTTAAAACAAGGAAGGAAGCTGAAAGGAACAAACGTCTTCATAAACGAACATCTGACAAAACGAAATGGCGACATCGCCAGAAAAGCACGCTACCTGAGAAAACAGGGTAAAATTCAAAATACCTGGACCACAAACTGCAAAATCTTCATTAAACTAAACGGAACACCGGAGCAAGCCAAAATATTGGTCATCAGAAGCATCGAGGAGCTGGACAATTACTAACGATCATCATAAACCGGACTGTAAGGTATGAATTCACAACACACAACCATGACACTGCCTGACTTAACTCATTCATCTACATCTGGAGACACTAATGACATAACTCAATGTATTACTGATCATGGGGAACTGGAACTGAGAACATTTCAATACACTGACCATAATTTACTAGACTTGGAAAATGACATAGATCCGGAGAATAATTTCTTCTACAACATCAACGACAACTGCAGCTACTACACAGATGAACAGTACAACCAGACCATTAAAACGGACAGCAAATTATCAATAATCCATTTCAATAGCAGAAGCCTGTATGCCAACTTTAATTACATCAAGGAATATTTAAATCAATTCACAAAACCATTCAAAATAATTGCCATCTCGGAAACATGGATCAATGCTGATAAAGGAATGGATTTTGAACTGGATGGGTATGAAGTTAACTGTATAAATAGAAAGAATAAGAGTGGAGGAGGAGTGGCTTTGTATGTGGACAATAACTTGAATTACAAGGTGGTAGAAAGTATGACAACTGTGATTGACAACTTATTAGAATGCATAACAATTGAAATATGTAAAGAAAAAAAGAAAAATGTAATAATTAGCTGTATATATAGAGCACCAGGCTCTAGTGTTGAAGCATTTAACGACTGGATAGAAAAAATGTTTTCAAAAACTAATCAAAAAGTTATCTTCATCTGTGGTGATTTCAACATTGATCTGCTAAATCCAAACAAGCACAAAATGACAGATGAATTTATTAATACAATGCACAGTATGAGTTTATATCCAAAAATCACCAGACCCAGCAGAATCACACCCCATTGTGCCACTTTAATCGATAACATATTCACCAATGACATTGAAAACAATACAGTGAGCGGTCTATTAATCAACGATATTAGTGACCACCTACCAGTTTTTTCAGTCTATGACTGCAATTACAAGAGAAATCAGCCAGATGAAAAACTAAAATACAGACGAGTGAGGACAGAGGAAACCATGAATGCATTAAAGAATGACTTACTAGCACAGCATTGGGAAATTGTATATAAAGAAAATGATACTGACAATGCATATGAATCATTTTTAAGAATATTCACTTCATTATATGAGAAAAACTGTCCATTAAAACAATATAGCAGAAAACAAAAATACACAGACCGACCATGGATCATAAAGGGACTACAAAATGCCTGTAAAAAGAAAAATACACTTTACAGAGAATTCATTAAACAAAGAACTAAAGAGACAGAAAATAAATATAAAAAATATAAAAATAAGTTAACAAATATTATAAGGGTATGTAGGAAGGAATATTATAGCAAAATATTGAATATTAACAAAAACAATATTAAGGGAATATGGGACATATTAAATAGTATTATTAAAAATGGTTCTAGACAACAGAGTTACCCTCAATATTTTATTGATAACAACATTATAAAGGATAATATGCATGATGTGGTTAATAGCTTTAATGATTTTTTTGTAAGTGTTGGACCAAACCTGGCAGAAAAAATTCCTGATCCATTGTCATCTGAGGATAGGGATGACAACCTTATAGATAGGAACCCTAGCTCAATGTTCCTTACACCAGTAGAAGAAAAGGAAATAATAGATATTGTTAATAAATGCAAATACAAAACATCTAGTGATTGCAATGAAATTGATATGAAAATTGTGAAAAAGGTAATTGAGGGGATTTCAGAACCACTGACATATATCTGTAACTTATCGTTCCAAACCAGTACATTTCCTAACAAAATGAAAATAGCTAAAGTTGTACCGCTGTATAAAACTGGGGATAGACACCACTTCACAAATTACAGGCCTATTTCTTTACTTCCACAATTCTCCAAAATTCTAGAAAAATTATTCAATAACAGATTAGACAAATTCATAGATAAACATAAATTACTTTCTGACAGTCAATACGGATTCAGATCAAACAGTTCAACATCACTGGCATTAATTGAATCAATCGAGGGAATTACAAACGCTATAGACCACAAACAGTATGCAGTTGGAGTATTCATTGATCTTAAAAAAGCTTTCGACACAATCAATCACAACATATTAATCAGTAAACTGGAACGGTATGGGATCAGGGGGGTAGCATTGCACTGGGTAAGAAGTTATTTAAGAGACAGGAAACAATTTGTGAAGTTGGGAGAGTATTCATCGTCATGCTTGGACATTGCTTGTGGCGTCCCCCAAGGGTCAGTATTGGGTCCGAAATTGTTTATTCTTTATATAAATGATATTTGCAAGGTATCAAAAACATTAAAATTAGTACTATTCGCAGATGATACAAATATGTTTTGTTCTGGGGGGAATTTAAAGGAGCTAATGGAGATGATTACTTCAGAAATGTGCAAATTAAAAAGATGGTTTGACATAAACAAATTATCATTAAACCTAAGCAAAACTAACTACATGTTATTTGGTAATTATAAAATGAATACTCAAGTACAGTTACAGGTAGATGGTGTGGACATTGAAAGAGTTCATGAAATTAAGTTTCTTGGTGTGATAATTGATGATAGAATAAGCTGGTCATCTCATATAAAAAATGTCCGAAATAAACTGTCAAGAAGCATTTCAGTACTGAGTAAGGCAAGACACGTTCTGGACCATAAATCACTCCACACTCTCTACTGCTCACTGCTTTTACCATATTTAAATTATTGTGCGGAGGTTTGGGGCAACACTTATAAATGTAGACTACAATCACTATTAGTATTACAAAAAAGAGCCATAAGGTTAATTCATAATTCCGGTTATAGAGATCACACAAATTCATTATTCTTAAAATCAAAAACATTAAAATTCACGGATCTGGTCCACTTTCTAACAGCACAAATAATGTATAAAGCAAATAACAACCTACTCCCTAGGAATATTCAAAAATTGTTTTTTGATAGAGATGGGAGTTATAATTTGAGGGGGGAGTTAAATTTAAAACATATTTATGTACGTACAACGTTAAAACGTTTTTGTATTTCTATATGTGGAGTGAAGCTGTGGAACGGATTGAGTGTGGAGCTAAAGCGGTGTCCAAGCATGACCCAGTTCAAAAAGCGGTATAAAAAATTGGTTTTCACCAGGTACGAGGAGGAAGAAGGGCTTTGATAGTTGTTGTTTTCACAGATTATTTGTTTATTTACATGATCTGTTTTCTATTGTTGGTCAATATGTAAATATGTAAATAAATGTGATTTAATTTAAAATATATATATATTATATTTATATTAAAGTCAACTGCTGTTTATTAATTATTAATCTCTGTTTATTGGAGAAGGGGTAGGATTAAATAAGCTTATGCTTCTTCCTACTCCTTTTCGGACATGTGAAGTAAATAGTGTTTTTTGTTTTGTTTTTTGTTTTGTTTAGTTTTTTCTTGTTTTTGTTTTGTTTTGTTTTTTCTTGTTTCTGTTTTGTCTTTTGTTGTTATAACTATTTCTCTCTGCACATGTTCGAAATAAATGCTTTCATTCATTCATTCATTCATTCATTCATTCATTCACATAATAATGTTAGCTGTAGCTATCTCACCCAGTGACTAACACTGACAGATATTGACAGCTGTCAATCTAGAGGGGGAGTGGTTGTGTTACCGCCCATTAGCTGGCTGTGTGAAGGTGTGAAAAACAACCAACTCTTTAAACAGCTTTTTCTCTGGATTGTGATTGTATGACACATCATTCGAAAGCGTACAATCTGTAGTTTAAGCACATGTAAAAAAATATATATAATAATGACTTTGCCTACTGGTTGCTTTGACTACTTTTCACCAGCAGTTGTCACATTTTTTCCTTCATAAACACACACCTGGTATGTGGTCCTGTGGCCCTGGTTCAGTTGCTCAAACTGGCTCTTCAGGACAGCCTGGCGCTCTCCTCTCTTCTAGGCCCGGCCCACGTAGACCCGCCTCCCGTTTATCTCCTGGCCGTTCATCTCCTTGACGGCCCTCTTGGCGTTCTCGTGCCTCTCGAAGTTGACGAATCCAAAACCCACGGATCTACCAGCGGCATCAGTCATGACCCGGACGCTCAGGGCCGGTCCGAATCTCTCAAACCTCTCCTTCAGGCGTCGGTCGTCCATATCCTCCCCAAAGTTCTTGACGTACACGTTAGTGAACTCTCGCTCTTTGCGAGACTTCCAGTGTCCGACAAACACTTTTTGGTCGTTCAACAGCGTGCCGTCGAGTCTCTCGATAGCTCTCTCTGCGGCCTCCTGGGTGTTATACTGGACGAAGCCGAAGCGTTTAGAGAAGCCGTTCTCGTCAGACGCTACCTTGCAGGAAAGGATGTCCCCGAACTCGGAGAACGTGTCGTAGAGGTCCTTGCTGTCGAAAGCCTTCGCTAAATTCTTGATGAAGATGTTGCCGACTCCACTGTTCCTTCTAGAGGGGTCACGCTGACACCACATGATGCGCATGGGTCTCCCGTTGACGTCGTCAAGCGTACCCGAGAGACCGGCGTGTCCTCATGTCCCTGCACACTCTTATAGAGGTGATCGGTCCAGAAGGGCTGAATTTCTCAAATAGCATTCCTTCAGTGGTGTCCATGTGGAGATCTCCTACATACAAGGAGGCCGTCGGTTGAATAGGCGCACTAGGATTCATTGTCTGGTGACTTTCGGATAGCGAGAGTTGGAGAAAAACTGTGAGAAGAACGAATAACTAATCTATCTATCTAGCTCTTCACAGAGGAATGACAGGTAAATCAACGGCATGTGTACTGCAGCTGGATTCTAGAACCCCAGCTGCATGTTCTACATTGTTATGTCATCACATTGTTAGACAAACATGTTTTTTATTGTGTCATGAACATGAAAGCTTTGGGATTAAATTGCATAATAAAATCATGTTTGTCTATTATAAAATTGTCTTACTATATTCTTATGAAAGATTAATGATAGCAAAACATGATTTTATTTCATGCAACCGATGTCCATGATTCATTGAGGTAGATGCAACACCTTTTTCAGTGGTATAATATTGTACATATAACTGATCCAATATTGATCTGATCTTTGATCAATATTGGATCAGTTAGTATGCACAATATTATACAACAGTACCCATACTACTAAATTCACATTTTGCCAAATTCTGAATGAATTGACCATTTCAAGGAATGTTTGGTTACTGGGCAACACCTGGCTGCTACTGAACTTCCTGTGAGTCAGCTGATACTGGGTTAGTACTTTGTTAGCTAACAGGAAGTTCGTCTGGATCCAGCATGGTATTGCCTAGTAACCGAACATACCTTGACATGGTCAATATAGTACATTACAGGTAGTTCTGTTCTGTTAGTTCTAATTGGAAAAGAGACATTACAACTGATATTACAGTACAACATCACTTATTTTTAAGAAAAAAATCTTTATTTGTCATGCATAAGTGCACTTGACTCAAACACATGTAATGGGCAACTGGAAACAGTTAAGTTTACTGAATGGTTTAAAACTTTACATAGTACAGTAGTACAATTACAAAAATGTTATTTGTGCAAAAAAATCAACAATTAACTGGTTAGGTTGGAGCTGCTGGCACAGTGTGGCAAAAGAATGTACACACTAACACTGGAAACAGTTAAGTTTACTGAATGGTTCACTAAATAAACAAAATCTCGATCCCCGTAACACCAGTAGAACTGACATGAACATTGTCTGTGCATTGGGACGGCTTAAACACTTTACATGAGATCGACAATTAACTGGTTAGGTTGGAGCTGCTGGCAGACACCTTCGTGTCTGAACGTTCAGGGAGGAGTACATTGAAAAATAATAATAATAATAATATAGAGGTTACTGACCTCACATCTCACTCAAAAAGTTTGAGTTTCAAGGCTTGTGCCTTCTTTGACAGTGTACTGCCATCCAGCTGCATTAGGATTTTCTGTACAACTTCAAAAGTGTACCTCAGTTCTGCAGGGTAGCCCAGATTTAAATTATAGATTAGACCAAACAGCATGGCTGTTGCGAAGGGCACGCTTGGGAGGTCTCGCAGTACAGCCTGCCCTTCGAGGACGATCCCGATGTCCCCTTCACTTGGGTCGTCGCTCTTTATATTGAAGATCCCCACTGTGGTCGCCTCGATCCCATCCTGGATGGTGGCTTCGTCTGCAGTCTGGAGAAAAAGATTGTCAAGTTACATTACTTGGAATATGAACGTTGGTTTGGAAAAATGTTGTCCATGAATGCGTTCAAAATAGATTTTTTTTCTTCCAAGAATGTTGAACTGAACACAGCCATTTGAATCTGGTGAACGTGAACTAGTTCATTTTGGGGGGCTGTGAACCTGTAGTTCATATTTAGGAAGATAAATCAATGAGAATTAAAAGTAGGCTAGCCTAACTCGACTACAAAACAATGCTAGATTCAGATTATTCGCCTTGAGGCTCGTTATAGGCTACTATCAGTGTTTCACACGATTAAGGCTGTCGCGCGAGCATCAGGAGCAAGTGAGAGAAGTGTCAAGTAATGTTTAGATTAGGTTTAGGCTTAGGGCTGGTAATCATGTGGGGTTAACAGGCTCTGCATCGATGGGAACTAGCCTCTACCCATTATGTTGCTATAAATGACACTGCATTACTGCATCTTATGCATAAAAGGAAATTATTGACATTGGTTTAGTGGTAAAACAAAACTTTTTAAATCACTGTCTATGATTCTATAATAGACTGTAGCAATAGCTTGTGGTACACATATAAAAAGGGACTTTTTGGGACTGAACTTAGTTCAAAATAGTGAATTATGAACTTGAACACTTTAGTTGGACTTACATCATACTCCCTCACCAGACAATCTGGCTTCTCGTTGAGGTACACACAGAGACCCTTGAGGATGGACTCCCTTCCAAAGTCAATGTCATCATTCTGGAAAGAGAGTTACCGGTATTTCATTTGTCATAACAACCGACAAGGGGTGTTAGATCACTGCAATGCTCAAAGGAAAATTACACCTTTTGGGGAGGTTAGCCTATTTACCACCTTCCCCATTGTGAGACAAGAACATGTGGCATTTTCTTCTCTGTGCATTCTGTATGAACATTTTGGAAATCCAAAGAATTACCCTAGCTTAGCTGCCAGAACGAAACTGAATGGGCCCCGCTAGCATTGTTGCAGCATTGCTAGTGGAGCCCATTCAATTTAGTTCTTACAGCTAAACTTGGGTAATTCTTTGGATTTCCAAAATGTTCATACAGAATGCACAGAAGAAAATTGTATATGTTCTTGTCGCACAATGGGGAAGGTGGGGAAGGTGGCAAATAGGCTAGACTGAAAAAGGTGTTTTTCCTTTAAAGGTGCACTTCCCCCATTAGCAATCAGCTTTCTGTTCTTCCATAAGTGTCAATACATTACAATGAAGGTGGTTTTCCTGACCTCAATCTTCCCTGGGCTTCCAAAAAAATTATATGTTGTTTTTTTAAACTACACAAATTATGTCATAAATATGTCAAAATCGTCATATGACATCATTTGTCCAGATTTTAAATGTTACTTTTAATTAACTTTTTTGGAAGCCCAGGGAAGATTGAGGGCAGAAAACCCACCTTCATTGTAATGTACTGACACTTAGGGAAGGACAGAAAGCTGATTGCTAATGGAGGAAGTGCCCCTTTAGTGCAGCTAAAAAATGGTCTCAGAAAGCCACCATCCCAGGCCACCTAAACAGAAGGACTGAAATTATGTCAAGAGGGGGGTCCAGGCAGGGCAGATTGTCAGCTTAGTCTAGAGGCAGGGATGGAGAGTATGACAAAAGTCCTCTGTGCCCTGTGGTTACTGCATAATTGTACACCAACATCACTGTTGTACAAGAACTGTACATAATTTGCAGGCAATATACCACATTACATTTGATTTTAATCACCATCATGCAACACATATTAGAGTACAAATAATTGGGGTACATTATTCTATCAAATATTTTTCTGGAATAAATGTACATACTTTGTCCATGGCTTCCTGGATTGCCATCACTTTTTTGCCGATCACACCTCCTCTCTTTTTAAAGCGATGCAAAAGCCTGTAGGTGTGCATGTCAAGCTCGGACAGGAACTTAGATTGGAGAGGCATTGTAGTGATGAATGGGTGAATGAGAGGCCGTTGTAAAGCACTTTGGATAAAGGCGCTGTATAAGTGCAGTCCAGTTACCACTTAGGAGGCCTTGTTGTTGGTCTATCTAGTCCAACCAGGGTTTTTACTTTTATCGTCAAGGTCCAGTTTACCCTTTTCTAGACACAGCCGAGTCCATCAATTTAATTTCCTAATGAAATAATTTATTCATTTCGTAATCATTTTTTTTCAATGCTAACATTTTATTTCATCGGTGAATCGGTATTGTTTCATAGTCCGGGTCTCCTTTTTTATGCGTTAGCCGCTTGGAACTCTGGGAAGTGGCCAATTTTCTGTACAGCCTCCTCAGCCCAGTGGGCCTCCAGCGCAGCGACCGCTTCATCCACCTGGTAGCGCAGCGCCTCAGGAGACGCCAGCAGGCGCAGCAGATCACGGTTGTCCATCTCCAGCAGCATGCCCGTGACCTTGGGGGCGATGCTGGGGTGCATGCTGACGATGGATGGGAAGAGACACTCACCTGGAGGGAGGGGGGAGTAAATATCAGTAACAGTAACTGTTGTAACGTTATAGGTTACCTGATCGATTGACAGTTAAAAGAGATTGATTAATATGTTACATGATTGATTGACAGTTAAAAGAGTTATTATTTATCGTTAAGGTAGTTAAAAAAAAAGAAGTACATTTCTGTTGTATTAGTTAAAGAATGGGTTTCAGAACTGCAGGTTCCAGAATGCCTTGCAGCAAGACGTCTCACAGAAGTCGACAGTTTGTTGTTTTTGAGAAATGCGAATTGTACCGTCCAGAATATGAAAGTGAATATCTAACAGCTTGTTTTATTGAATTGAAAGTGATCACAAGTGCATGTCAGCAGATTTGTATATAAAGAACCTTTCGCTTGATAACACCAGTCCTAGCCATCATTTCAGGAGGTAGAAATTCTACAGTAACTGTAACAGCTAATGGGTATCCATAGAAACAAACAAATAGACTCACCTATCATCTGCTTCTGGTCCTCACGGGGAACTGTAGCCAGTATGGAGGCAGTCAGTGTCTCCTGGTCCTGGTCCTGGACATGGACAGCAGGCTGCTGCACGGGGACTTGTAGCTGGGGAGCCGTGTGCTGCTGGCGGTCGTGTCCACCAGCTGTGGACTTGTTCTGGGGCACACCGTGCAGCCGTGCCATAGCTGGATCACCATCTGCAACGGCAGGGTGCTTTCTCAAGGCCTGGGTAGCTGAGAGGGGAAGATAAGCATAACCAAAGGGATATTTATGGCAAATGTTTGGATAGTGCTCTTGTCTCTATGTCAGGGGTCCCCACACCTTCTGAAACATCCCATTCAAGCACCTTTCAAGGACTTTCAAGACTCGATTCCCTCAAATTCAAGGACCCAACACGGCATAGTTTGAGACGGAGCTAGTTGACGAGCTGAGTAAAACATTTTTGAATATATATTATTTATTTTTTAGCGAGAGAGAGAGGGGAATTCAAGCACTTTCAATGGCCCATGTCTATTTTCAAAAAACTTTTAAGACCTTGATTTATTTTTCTCAAACTCACAAACTTTCAAGGGTTTCAAGGACCCGTGGGAACCTTGCTATGCGCAGGGATGCTTCACTAAATAAACTGACCTATGTGCTGAGACGTCATCCTACGGGGCACCTGGGAAGGTGTGGCGGGGGTCATAGCATCGAAGGTCTGAGGCCCGGTAGCCCATGGAGACGTGGTGGTGTCGTCGGGCGTGTTCTGGAAGTGCTGAGGTTTCGCCTCAGGTTCGAGGGTAGCCAGGTGATGAGTGGGTCTCAGCTGAGCTGGGGAGTATTGGGCGGTTCCACAGTCCTGGGTCTGTGGAATGTGAGAAGCCATGAAGAGTCCAGGTGGGGGAGCAACCTGGTAGGGTAAGTTAGGTAGGAAGTCTGGGTCGGGAACGGCGCAGACGCTGGCCATCCTCTGTGGCATGTTCCGGTTGGTTCTGAGAGCCTGGCGCTCCTCCTTGCGCTGGGCCAGGGCCACGTACAGGGGCTTGGTGGCCACGATGCGGCCGTTCATCTCGGTCACGGCCTTGGTGGCCGCCTCGGGGGAGGAGAAGCACACGAAGCCGAATCCCTTGCTGCGTCCTTCCTCCGTCATCATCACCTTCGCGCTGGTGATGGTTCCGAAGCGGGAGAACTCTTTGTGCAGTTGGTCGTCGTCCAAGCGGTCGTGCAAGTTCTTCACGTACAGGCTGACACCCTGCTGGTAGAGAGAGAACATGTTTTATGTTTTTATACCTCAAATACATCAAGAATGTTTACCGAGACTATCAGCTTCTTTTTCTTATACACATAATAATGTTAGCTGTAGCTATCTCACCCAGTGACTAACACTGACAGATATTGACAGCTGTCAATCTAGAGGGGGAGTGGTTGTGTTACCGCCCATTAGCTGGCTGTGTGAAGGTGTGAAAAACAACCAACTCTTTAAACAGCTTTTTCTCTGGATTGTGATTGTATGACACATCATTCGAAAGCGTACAATCTGTAGTTTAAGCACATGTAAAAAAACAAACAGAAAAATGACTTTGCCTACTGGTTGCTTTGACTACTTTTCACCAGCAGCTGTCACATTTTTTCCTTCATAAACACACACCTGGTATGTGGTCCTGTGGCCCTGGTTCAGTTGCTCAAACTGGCTCTTCAGGACAGCCTGGCGCTCTCCTCTCTTCTGGGCCCGGCCCACGTAGACCCGCCTCCCGTTTATCTCCTGGCCGTTCATCTCCTCGACGGCCCTCTTGGCGTTCTCGTGCCTCTCGAAGTTGACGAATCCAAAACCCACGGATCTACCAGCGCCATCAGTCATGACCCGGACGCTCAGGGCCGGTCCGAATCTCTCAAACCTCTCCTTCAGGCGTCGGTCGTCCATATCCTCCCCAAAGTTCTTGACGTACACGTTAGTGAACTCTCGCTCTTTGCGAGACTTCCAGTGTCCGACAAACACTTTTTGGTCGTTCAACAACGTGCCGTCGAGTCTCTCGATAGCTCTCTCTGCGGCCTCCTGGGTGTTATACTGGACGAAGCCGAAGCGTTTAGAGAAGCCGTTCTCGTCAGACGCTACCTTGCAGGAAAGGATGTCCCCGAACTCGGAGAACGTGTCGTAGAGGTCCTTGCTGTCGAAAGCCTTCGCTAAATTCTTGATGAAGATGTTGCCGACTCCACTGTTCCTTCTAGAGGGGTCACGCTGACACCACATGATGCGCATGGGTCTCCCGTTGACGTCGTCGAAGTTCATGGTGTCCAAGGCGCGCTCGGCGTCAGCTCGCTGTTGGAAGTTGACGAAAGCGTACCCGAGAGACCGGCGTGTCCTCATGTCCCTGCACACTCTTATAGAGGTGATCGGTCCAGAAGGGCTGAATTTCTCAAATAGCATTCCTTCAGTGGTGTCCATGTGGAGATCTCCTACATACAAGGAGGCCGTCGGTTGAATAGGCGCACTAGGATTCATTGTCTGGTGACTTTCGGATAGCGAGAGTTGGAGAAAAACTGTGAGAAGAACGAATAACTAATCTATCTATCTAGCTCTTCACAGAGGAATGGCAGGTAAATGAACGGCATGTGTACTGCAGCTGGATTCTAGAACCCCAGCTGCATGTTCTACATTGTTATGTCATCACATGGTGACATCCTTAATGACTGGATGTGATGTGGGGAATGTTTTAGAAGAATTTTGGTCATTGTTACATCACAGACCATAGCCAGGGTCCATGTTGTATAGAGGTCAGCAAACCCATATTAATAATAATAAAGTTTATTTGTATAGCACTTTTCCTGCAAACGTTGCAGCTCAAAGTGCTTAGGCTATATTAGGCAGTGGAGGCTCCTCCATAGAGGTGGAGGAGGCCTGGCCTCCCCAATAATTTGAGAGAAGAGAGAGATTTAAAAAAGCAATACTTTTATTTATTTATTTAACAAAAAACATATTTTAAATGTTTTTATATTCATATTATTTCCGTTTTGTTCATAAATCTGAATTTTTCCATGGCTAAAACCCAATATTGCAATTGTAAAGCACCTACAGGCCAGAATCCCTATCCGTTTGTATTGAGGAGGCCAGGCCTCCCCCAGGAAAGTGGTTTCTCATAGAAGTCAATGTAATGTAATTTTTTTCATGGCAATATGTGATTGGCCAAATCACTGAAAATGGGTGGGCAGAGGAGGCCTGGCCTCACCATGCATTGAGTCCAGGGCTGAAAGATTGACATTTTGTTCGTCCAATCACATGAAGCCATTTTTCCCTGAAAATAATAGCTCATTTGGCCAAATACTTTTGCTTAAAATGACCTCGGAAGTCGGTGAGATGGCGCGATTTATACATCGAATAGGTAGACAACATTTAGGATTTATTGAACAGTTTTATTTTTAATATTAATAATTAATAATTGTATGTAGTATGTTGTGGTGAATGTTGTGAGCCTGAGCAGAAGGGACAATAGCTGCTGCAGGCGGACCAGAGATTCATGCCAATTGTTTTGTTTATTTGATGACCCATTGTGCAGGTAACTTATTACATATGTTGTTTGAGTTCTATGTTTTGGTGCATTTTGTAAGAGTCCACTCGTGGTGTTGCTAGCATTCGCGATCTAGGGCATGGCTAGTCAGTAACGTCATGTTGCATTCCACATGTAGTACCTTTTTCCGCCACACGCGTGTATGAGTGCTGCTCTGCAGGATAAATATTAGAAATGGATGAAGTATTGTTCTGAATTGTATGTTGTGTGTCTGATTGACATAGTGTTTGAGTGCTTTTGACATGTCATTGATTGTATGTAGTATGTTGTGGTGAATGTTGTGAGCCTGAGCAGAAGGGACAATAGCTGCTGCAGGCGGACCAGAGATTCATGCTAATTGTTTTGTTTATTTGATGACCCATTGTGCAGGCAATAAAAGCTGCTTCATCCACCATCCTGAGAGTGTCCCAATCCTTTCAGTACCGCCAAACACAAATTAATATTTTTTAACAAAGACAGATAAGAAGAACAGGGAACATTCCATCGCGAGTGAAGCGAGCAAGCGGAAAGAGCAAGCCTCCTCAATTCTGGAAGTCACCAGCCTCCACAGATATTAGGAATACTTGAGGAATCCTTTCCCCAGCGGAGATGTATTACACGTAAACAAGGATATTGTTACTGAATATGAGGGAGAGAGAGGGGGACAGAGGGAGAGAAGGAGGTAGGGAGGTAGGGAGAGAGGGAGGGAAGGAGAGAGAGAGAGAGAGACTGAGATGGACGGACAGGGCGTTTGTGTTTGTGTGTGTGTGTGTGTGTGTCTGTGTCTGTGTGTGTCTGTGCGTGTCTCTGTGTGTCTGTGTGTCTGTGTCTCTGTGTGTGTGAGAGATAGAGAGAGAGAATCCGCTCCAGTTTGCCCCTCAGCCATGCTACAGATAACAATAAAAGACCACAACAGTTTGGGGGTACTCGACGTGATTTATCTGCAAGGTTATATTTCATGTGTTTTAATGTGTTCTCTGTTATGATGGGAGTAATTCAACAGGGGCGGCTCTTTTTTTCTTCCCCAAGTCATATCGTTAAGTCGAGTTCCTTAAACGGTGCGAACGATACGATACTTTTAAATCAACCGGTTGGTTTCCCGAGGTGCTCTGCGAAACGTCGAGACGCGCTCGGGGCTTTCACCTTGCGGATGGATGTTTTTCAATTACATTTCTTCACATATCATCAGCTTAATGAGCTATACAGGGCTCCACAATAATAAAAAAAAGCGTTATAGAAATATGACGCCCGGATGCCTCAGTGTTTCACAGTTTGAGAAGTTTGTTCTGGAAGAACTTTCAGAAACATTTTCCCCTCACGAGGGGTTTATAAACACGGATGATGAGGGGAAAAAAACGAAACTCAAATTTCAGCTGCGGCTTTCTCGTAATTGCCGGAGCGTTGTCATGGTTTCGTGTCCATTAGGTGGAGGTGGAGGAAGGGACACAAGCTGAAGAGGCACTGCTTGTTAAGTCGTGACGTGTTTCCGGGTCCCAACGTTGGCTGAGGCGCTGTCTTCGAAATGGAGAAATAATAATAATAATTAATTATATTTATATAGCGCTTTTCCGAGGCTCAAATACCCTGACAATAAGGTATTACTACAATGGGGAAAAGTGCTCCCATCACCACTAAGACTGTTAGAAAAGTGCTCCCATCACCACTAAGACTGTTAGAACCTGGCCAGAAGGGTCCGCTCCACTGCAGATCTGCCTAAATGACACCCTATGGCAGGAATATGAGCATGAGGACCTGGAACAGTACACGTCGTCGGTTCTGAACCACATAGTGAACTGCACCAACTCAGTCACCGTGGACAAACGGGTCCGGGTCTACCCCAACACGAAGCCATGGATGACTGGGAAGGTCCAAAAACTGATCAACGAGAGGGACAACGCCTTCTTCGCAGGGAAGCGCACACCGCTGTACAGCTCCACCAGGGCCAACCTAAAGCGCGGCATCAAAGCGGCCAAGGCAGAGCACAGAGAGAAGATTGAGGAATGCCTCCTGAGCAACGACTCCAGGCGGATGTGGCAGGGGGTTCAGCTGATGACAAACTTCAGAGCCAACAGGCTCACAGCCGCAGAGGACGACCCCCTGCTGGCGGGAAAGCTGAACACCTTCTACGCCCGGTTCGACGAGGGGCGAACGGAGGTAACCGCAACACAAACACCACTCTCTCCAGCTCTCAGCAGCCTCACCCTCACAGAGCATGAGGTGAGACGCGTACTGAAGGCAGTGGACCCCAGGAAAGCCTCGGGGCCGGATGGCGTCCTGGGACGGGTGCTGAGAGACTGCGCCAACCAGCTGGCCGGGGTTTTCACCAACATCTTTAACCAGTCCCTGTCCCAGGCCACCGTCCCACCCTGCCTGAAAACCTCAACTATCATCCCAGTCCCGAAGAAAAGCACGGTGAGCTGCCTAAACGACTACCGCCCGGTGGCACTCACACCAATCATCATGAAGTGCTTCGAGAAACTAGTCCGGGCCCACATACTCACACGCCTCCCGCCCAACCTGGATCCATACCAGTTCGCCTACAGAGCCCACAGGTCCACAGAGGACGCCATAGCGACGACTCTCCACGCGACTCTATCCCACCTGGAGAGGGGAAACAGCTACGCGAGACTGCTCTTCGTGGACTTCAGCTCCGCCTTCAACACCATCCTTCCAGACAGGCTAGTGACCAAACTACTAGACCTGGGTCTATCACACTCTATATGTGCGTGGATCAAGGACTTCCTGACCGACCGCCCCCAGAGGGTGCGGGTGGGCCCCCACACCTCCACAGCCCTCAGCCTCAGCACTGGGTCCCCCCAGGGCTGCGTGCTAAGCCCCATCCTCTACAACCTCTACACCCACGACTTCACCCCCGTCCACCCCAGCAAATACATCGTAAAGTTTGCAGACGACACCACCGTGGTGGGATGTATCTCGGGGGGGGACGAGGCGGCGTACAGGGATGAGGTAGAGCAACTGAGCAAGCTGTGCAAGGTTAACAACCTGCTGCTAAACAAGTCAAAGACCCAGGAATTCATCGTAGACTTCAGGAGGAAAAAGTCCGAGATCCAGCCCCTGCTCATCGACGGAGAGAGCGTGGAGAGAGTCTCAACCCTCCGATTCCTGGGACATCACATGCGGGATGACCTGGCCTGGAAGGACAACACAAAAGGCACCATCAAGAGGGCACAACAGCGGCTATACACCCTGAGATGCCTCAGGAAAGAACACAACAAGCAGGAGATACTGGTGGCCTTCTACCACGGCGCAGTGGAGAGCATCCTCACCTACGGCATCTGCAACTGGTTCCACAGCTGCACAACAGCGGAGAGAAACGCACTACAGAGAGTCGTGAGAACAGCACAGAAGATCACCGGCGCCCCCCTCCCCTCTCTGGAGGAGCTGTACAACACACGCTGTCTCAGGAGGGCCTCCAAGATCTCCAGGGACCCGACCCACCCTGGGCACGTACACTTTGTCAGGCTGCCCTCGAACAGGAGGTACAGGACCCCGGCCGCTAAGACAAACAGACTGAAGGACTGCTTCTACCACAGGGCCGTCAAGGCCCTGAACACAGAAAAGGCCTAAGTTCTGGGCCCAGGACAGTCCGGACGGATTGTATGGCAGCTAGTGCTGAGGCACAAACATGTACATTTCAAGCCTGCAAACTGTGACACTTTAAAATAACGTGAAAAAATACTTTTGTGCAATATGACAACCCTAGTTGACTATCTGTGCAGTATAGTACAGTGGATTGTGTACATAGCCTTTATTGATGTAAACCAGCTCCCTACCTTCTTGTGATTTTATGCTTTTTTTTTCCCCTTTCCTAACACCAGGGGAGCCACCCCTCCTAAATTTCGTTGTTTGGTACCTGTACTGTAGCAATGACAAATAAAGTCCATTCCATTCCATTCCATTTTGATATTTTAAGGTTAAAACCACACCCAGTGTTGGAATGGGATGAATTGGATTTGGGCTTCAACGTACACTTCAGTCCAAACTTCAACATGATGACTGAGCCAAAAAACTAAAACAAAATTGTGTGCACATTATGCAGCGATGAACTGTCTTTCCACAACAGTATTGTTTTGTGTAATTTCAAGATCCCTTGAGCCAACATCTTGCTTCTTTAGACATGACAGAAGATGATATACACTTGCTGTTGTTTTAATGATTTGTAATGACTGTGCTATGGGCCTATAGGTACGATACTTTATTCAAGTTGCATGTGTATCTTTGTGAGAAAGGATCTGTTATAAAATGATCAGACCTGTTTCTTTCTCTCGTGGATTGCATCACTTGCTATTAGCAATGTGTCTAAATGATCAAATAAAACTCAGATGAAAGATTTATATTTGAAATAGAACATTTGTTATTTTAATAATCACAAAAAACATACTCACACACAAATAAACAATTTAACCCCTTAAAAACCCTGAGGTTAAATAAATAACTATATACAGAGAGGAGATAAAAGATCCATATTTGAAATTGAACATTTGTTATTTAAATAATCACAAATAAACACACACTCACACACAAATGAACAAGTTAAGCGTATTCCAGCAGGGTTCCAGCAGGGTTCCTGTCACCAGCAGGGTTCCTGTCACAAGCCGAGGATGGTGCTGACAGCCTGGTTACTCTGCCAGGCTGTCCACATGGTCCTTTCCTGGCACGCTGTGCTCATCCACTACCTGAAAAATAATACCAATGCCAGGATACCACCTTCAGGTTTTGTGCGGATATGCTCAGATCTGACATCAGAATAACATTCTACACATGACAAAGATATACAATCATCAATAATTAACTGAATACAACATGAAGCAGAATTATAACCTGCAGGAAATGACATGCCCACAATTAATATAGAATATCTCCACAACCATAAGGGCCATTGTAATAATCTTGGTATCAGATGAAAACTAACACCTGTGGGGTGTCAGAATCAAAATAGATGTTACTGTGTAGTAGCAAATAGAGCTAGGACTTTGTATGTAATCAGTATTCCAATGTATGATTAGTACTTGTCCCAAGTTAGATGCTAGTATGTGAGCCAGTGACACTTTGGAGAGGTTTTAGTACAGGTATGTCCAGACGGACCACCAAATTGTGCCATTTGGAGAACTTTTGGCACCACCAGTGCCATTTGACCTTTCTCATGTACCAGACTGTAAAACTAATTATATTTCACCGACAGATCACTATAGGTATACATTCCATCCAAATTCAACTGTTTTCTCACCATTCACCTCTATACGTTTTCCCGCTCAAAGAAAATCATACAAAGAAAATGAAGTTTGACTCAGATTTATTGTCAAACTGAGAATATACAGAATTACAATGAAAGCCATTGTGCCGTTGAAATATGAAACAGAAAATATAACCAAACACACAATAAAACCAAACCTTGAAATTTCTGAAATAACAGGTAAAAACAAATCAGAAGTATATACAATGTCTGCCACTCAGTCATTTGCACCTGCATTTGCACTTTCTTCACCACAAGAATGTTTCCTGGATAGGATTTCACGATGAGGACAATAGTGAAATAAGATTCATTTTTATCTAATCATGAAAATAGGTTGAACCATCCCGTAAAAAACTATGATGTCTGTGACCACTAAACAGTCTGATACTCCAATCCTACTCCTACACTTAACTCCTAACACTGAGGACCATGTGTTGGTTATTACAATTCTTCTAATGAGGTCAAATACAGAATCCATTGGAGGATACAACCTTCCTGTTCTGTGACCAAAGACCACAAGTTACTATAAATACATGGATGAATCTATCTTCTTTTTAACTATTATAATAATAATAATAATAATAATAATAACAATAATAATATATGCAAACACTTTTATCCAAAGCAACTTACATTGCAGTGAGTGCATACATGTTTCAGTATATATGGTCCCAGCAGGGATATATGGTACTACACAAGGGGTAATGGAACTCTGTCAGTGTGCGTACCATGATGCTCTCAGGTTGCAGGACTTACTGAAACTGTTCTGACTCTAGGAGCAGTGGTACTCTCTCCTGTGTGTATTCTCTGATGTACCTTTGGGGGATGTTTGTAACTCTCCTCACACTCCCCACAAATGTTATGGCTTCTCTCCTATGTGTGTTCTCTGATGGGTCTTTAGGGTTCCTAATAGAGTAAAACTCTTCCCACACTGGGAGCAGTGGTACGGCTTCTCTCCTGTGTGTATTCTCTGATGGTTCTTTAGGTCTCCTAGTTGAGAGAAACTCTTGCCACACTGGGAGCAGTGGTATGGCCTCTCTCCTGTGTGTGTTCTCTCATGTCTCTTTAGGGTTCCTAATCGATTGAAACTCTTCCCACACTGGGAGCACTGGTATGGTCTCTCTCCTGTGTGTATTATCTGATGTCTCTTTAGGGTTCCTAATAGAGTAAAACTCTTCCCACACTGGGAGCAGTGGTACCAGTTCTCTCCTGTGTGTATTCTCTGATGGTTCTTTAGGTCTCCTAGTTGAGAGAAACTCTTGCCACACAGGGAGCAGTGGTACGGTCTCTCTCCTGTATGTATTCTCTCATGGGTCTTAAGGTGATCTAGTCTACTGAAACTCTTCCCACACTGGGAGCAGTGGTATGGCCTCTCTCCTGTGTGTATTCTCTGATGGATCTTAAGCTTTCCTGCCTCATTAAATCTCTTCCCACACTGGGAGCAGTGGTATGGTTTCTCTCCGGTGTGTATTCTCTGATGCTTCTTCAGGTCTCCTGCTTGACTGAAACTCTTCCCACACTGGGAGCAGTGGTATGGTTTCTCCCCGGTGTGTATTCTCTGGTGAATCTTTAGACTTCCTGCTTGACTGAAACTCTTCCCACACTGGGAGCAGTGGTATGGTTTCTCCCCGGTGTGTATTCTCTGGTGACTCTTCAGGTCTCCTGCTTGACTGAAACTCTTCCCACACTGGGAGCAGTGGTATGGTTTCTCTCCAGTGTGTATTCTGTGATGCTTCTTCAGGTCTCCTGCTTGACTGAAACTCTTCCCACACTGGGAGCAGTGGTATGGTTTCTCTCCGGTGTGTATTCTGTGATGCATCTTCAGGGCTCCTCCTCCACTAAAACTCTTCCCACACAGTGGGCAGCGGTAGGTCTTCTCTCCGGTGTAAGTCTGTGGGTGTGTTTTAAGGTGATTCTTCCGCCTCGAGCTCCTGTGTTGTTGATGGTTTCCTGGTGTGGTGGAGCTGGGCTCGCTGTCTGAACCTGGGTTGGAGCTCTGCTGGTCTGTAAGAATAGGAACATATACAGGGTTACATAGGCAAGTTTATTTGTATAGCACATTTTATACAACAAGGGCAATTCAAAGTGCTTTACATACAGCATTAGGATATTAAGAAAAAGAAATATAGAGAGAAATTAAATATCAACATTTGTTAATCTATCTAAGTATGTCTCAGAGAGACAAACCTCTGCACCTCCTACAAGCATCGTACCACCATACAGGATTACGGTCAGATTATCACAGGGAGTGGCTGCACATATGATGCAGAAGAGGTTGATTATCATTATTAAAAAATAATAGTAATAAATATGCAAATATTTTTAAATTGATATACATTATATACTGTATCATAAATACACTTTATACACATTATATACTGTATCATAAATAAAATTGTATTTGTTCCATGTTCCATGAAAATCCGTTGAGGATTACAGACATAATCAAATGTAGGCTACTGCAAGTACTTTGCTGCGATAGCTATAGCGAGACCTACTGTTAAGTTTATCATTCATAACTGTCTGTACATAGACATATAATATCCTATCACTACTGCGTATGTAACTGGGGTAAAACCTGTTATAGAAATAGCTTTATACGAGGTAGATTTAGAACATGTCAGGATACTGGGTGGTAGAACGCACTTATCTCTGAAAAGTCATGAAAGGAGGGTCCTGAAATTTGATCGACTTCAAAGGTAGAATCTATTTTTACTCACTAGGTCAAATGACCCCACCCATGGCTGTTCTAGTGTTAATGACCCCACCCATGGCCGTTCTAGTGTTAATGACCCCACCCATGGCTGTTTTGGTGTTAATGACCCCATCTGTGACTTCTAGTGTTAATGACCCCACCCATGGCTGTTCTAGTGTTAAGTCTAGAATATCACTGTTCTTTACTCTGATATCCAGTCTATCCCATTTCGACCTCATTCAGAGCAGACATTGTGACTTTGCAACTGCAAACCACGGCCTCACACGAGTTGCACAAAGGACAGACGAAAACGTGTTGATATGAAATCAAAATACTCATCAGAACATATGTTTGTTCCGTGGTGTATTCCGGTAGAAACGATCAAACAGATACAACATCTCTTCTGATTAGTATGTTCACCTCATTTAAACTTTCCTCAAGAAACAACCACCATTACGAGACGAATGAAACAAACAATGCGATGCAGGACTTGCTGCTACGAACACGTTTTACTTACATTTCTGCGTTTTCACCAATGTGGAGATACCGGCGCTGCTCCAAACGCCCTGTCGGAAGTCTTAAAAAATAAGAAATAAATGTCCTACAAGCTGGCGACCTCGACGGACTCACATCAGGAGTAGAATGAAACATGTTATAAACACGTTGTCGTCTTTTGATGACGTCATCACCGGGTCCTTCCGGAGCTGTGTTCTGGAACTCCGCCCACTTAGCTCGGGTACATTTCTTAAAAATAAAAGCTTGTTTAAGCATTTAGAAATACTACATTTGGATAAAGTAACGCAAATGATATGCAACTACATAATTCTTCTAATATCCTAATTATTGTGGTGAAAGACTGCTGCACTGCATAAAGGGACATATAATTGATTGTACACAAATAATCTTCCAAGGCTAAACATGATTACTACCACTGACTGTACTCAGCAACACTTCTAGAATATGGATCAAGTGAGTTTCAATCATGAGGGGTGACATACAGCTGTCTCTTGTGGTGTAATTTCTACTAATTAATCAATAATAAAGATACACGTGAGTTGCTAGGCTTACAAGAACTTACCACTAAGGTACACGATGTGATGAAACAAAGTCTCCTCCGTTTATTAAGAGTTCTTAGAGAAGCAAGATACAAAGCAAAGCTACCTCAGTAGGGGTTACTGAGGGGTAAAAATACTCATAATACAACAATAAGGAAGACAAGATATTATCACTTATCATCAACACAAACACATTTCCATCAGTGGGGTGGAAGCTGTTTAATGTTTGCACTTTTATTTCGAAAAATGAGAATACATTTCAATGAAAATCAATGACACACTGGCTAGTCAACTAACACAGCTTGTTTTGTGAGCCTGCTATTAATGCAAAGTATATTTTAGTTAACTAGGTAGCAGTAGGGATTACTCACCAAACCCACTGCATTACAATATATTGGCTTGTCTAGCGAATTTATTCAGATGACTCAGGGTCGATCACTCTCTATGCTTGGGAGTCAAATGAATTGCCTGACCCAGCTGAAACCACTTTACACTTTACAAGTGTTCTGGGTCCTTTGTGTCATAGATGAATGAGGCACCTAGCAGACATCCTGTCTGTGATCAAATCGACAAACCCCTTTTTTCCTTGCTATTAAATTTGAATGTTTCAGTAGTTGGGTGTATCATGTTTGATCTTATTTTAATGTATGTTTTATGAGTAGTGTGTTGTTGTCATTTTCATTATTGTGAGATGTTTCTTTCCAGTATTTTGTTGTGCCTTTTTAATAACATTCCACAGAAACCCAGCCAAATGGTCAATCAGCTCATGACAATTGGTATGGAGCTCATTACAGTGGTTATTGGGATGTAAATAGTGTCACACCTCTGGCTGATGTCTCTGTGGAAAACACTGTTTATGAAATGAATACTTTTGTTGTGTTACTTGCCAGTGAGTGTCCCCATTTGATAAAAGGTCTTTTGATATTTTAAGGTTAAAACCACACCCAGTGTTGGAATGGGATAAATTGGATTTGGGCTTCAACGTACACTTCAGTCCAAACTTCAACATGAAAAACAAAAAACAAAAACAAAAAACTACAACAAAAGTGTGTGCACATATTGCAGCGATGAACTGTCTTTCCACAACAGTATTGTTTTGTGTCAATTCTAGATCCCTTGAGACAACATCTTGCTTCTTGTGACATAACAGAAGATTATATACACTTGCTGTTGTTTTAATGATGTTTAATGACTGTGTTATGGGCCTATAGGTACGATACTTTATTCAAGTTGTTGTTTTAATGATGTTTAAAGACTGTGTTATGGGCCTATAGGTATGATACTCTATTCAAGTTGCATGTGTATCTTTGTGAGAAAGGATCTGTTATAAAATGATCAGACCTGTTTTTTTCTCTCGTGCATTGCGTCACTTGCTATTAGCAATGTGTCTAAATGATCAAATACAACTCAGATGAAAGATTTATATTTGAAATAGAACATTTGTTATTTTAATAATTACAAAAAACATACTCACACACAAATAAACAAGTTAACCGCTTAAAAACCCTGAGGTTAAATAAATAACTATTTACAGAGAGGAGATAAAAGATCCATATTTGAAATTGAACATTTGTTATTTAAATAATCACAAATAAACACACACTCACACACAAATAAACAAGTTAAGCGTATTCCAGCAGGGTTCCAGCAGGGTTCCTGTCACCAGCAGGGTTCCTGTCACAAGCTGAGGATGGTGCTGACAGCCTGGTTACTCTGCCAGGCTGTCCACATGGTCCTTTACTGGCACGCTGTGCTCATCCACTGCCAAAAAATATGACCAATGCCAGGATACCACCTTTAGGTTTTGTGTGGATATGCTCAGATCTTGCTTCCGCTAACATTCTACACATGACAAAGATATACAATCATCAATAATTAACTGAATACAAAATGAAGCAGAATTATAACCTGCAGGAAATGACATGCCCACAATGAATATAGAATATCTCCACAACCATAAGGGCCATTATAATAATCTTGGTATCAGATGAAAGCTAACACCTGTGGGATGTCAGAATCAAAATAGATGTTACTGTGTAGTAGCAAATAGAGCTAGGACTTTGTATGTAATCAGTATTCCAATGTATGTTTAGTACTTGTGTAGAGTTAGAAGCTAGTATGTGAGCCAGTGACACTTTGGAGAGGTGTTAATACAGGTATGTCCAGACGGACCACCAAATTGTGCCATTTGGAGAACTTTTGGCACCACCAGTGCCATTTGACCTTTCTCATGTACCAAACTGTAAAACTAATTATATTTCACGGACAGATCACTATAGGTATAAATTCCATCCAAATTCAACTGTTTTCTCACTTGTTTTGAAAAGTAAACCATTCACCTCTATACATTTTCTCACTCAAAGAAAATCATACAAAGAAAAGTTTGACTCAGATTTATTGTCAAAGTGAGAATATACAGAATTACAATGAAAGCAAACTTTGAAATATGAAACAGAAAATATAATCAAACATAAAAAATAAAAAAAACTTGACATTTCAGAAATAACAGGTAAAAACAAATCAGAAGTATATACAATGTCTGCCACTCAGTCATTTGCACCTGCAATTGCACTTTCTTCACCACAAGAATGTTTCCTGGATAGGATTTCACTATGAGGTGAATAGTGAAATAAGATACATTTTTATCTAATCATGAAAATAGGTTGAACTATCCCGTTAAAAACCATGATATCTGTGACCCCTAAACAGTCTGATACTCCAACCCTACTCCTACACTTAAGAGCAGGAGTAGGGTTGGAGTCTTGATCTGGGATGTTGACGGTACCACAGTAAGTTGTTGACATTGCCTTCATAGTTACAGGAGAGAGTGACGTCTGATCCTTGGAGGACATTCACCTCAGTTCTCACCGGCTGTATTGAATCCTCAAGACTATGATCTGCAACACATTCATATGGTCATTATGTTGTAAAGTTATTCCTGATGATGTTTTAATGGTAAACTGACAATCTGGATTTGATGCACCTCATGAGAAGATTTTGATGTAGAATTGTATGTGAATTATTAGTTATCTGATCGAAAACTACTTATACAATAATTTAATTGTGATGTTATCTTACTTCTAACAACATTAATATTTAAAAACTTACCAAGAAATGTTGAGAGGAGCAAAAACAATATGAGCAACATCCTGACGAAGCTTGGAAACAGACTGACAGCGAGAGACAGTGAGAGCTGAGTAGACAGTCCAACCACACGCACGCATGCATGCACGCACGCACACACACACACACACACACACACACACACACACACACACACACACACACACACACACACACACACACTATTGTAACTGTGTTTGCATACAAGCCTGATTTACTTTTAAAGTGACAGCACTGTATCTGCCTTGTTTGATATTTCTCTGTTGATAAGGATCAAGGTAATTCAGAACAGCAACCTGCATCTAAATGTATGTGTGTCAATTGGCATGTTTTTGTACAGTGTCTCTGGGTTTCCTGTCACTGTGGGCTGCAGGGCGCAGTAGTAGAGAGCAGAGTCTGTCACTTCAGCAGAGGAGATCTCCAGATCCACACGTTTCTGGTCTTTGTCATGTGTGATGTTCAGTCCTGGTATTGGGTTGGTTACCTGTCCTGTGTACTCCATAATGAGGAACTGTGGTGCTGATCCAGGGTTCAGGCGGTACCATAACAGACTGTTAGTTGTGGATGAGCTGGTGTACTTGCAGGAGATGTTAACACTACTACCCTCCATAGAATGCTCTACATCTCTGTGTGGGGTGATTGTATCTTCTCCAACACTTGAACCTGTGAAAGAGGAGAGGTATGACGCTGTTTAGTAAATACACATTATTTCTGTCTAATATTTATCTAGAAACCCAAACTGTATTACGCTCTGGTTGAGAGAGTCTGCTAAATGGCTAAAATGTAAATGAATTAAATGTTAATAACATGTTCCAGCTGCGTATACATTCAGTATTTCTCCTCATGTTCAATTGACAAGGAGTGAATTCTTACCCACAAGAGTACAAAACAACATCACTGAATAGAGCAACATCATAGCTAAAGCACTGCGTCAGATAGAGAGACTAGAAGCTTTGCTGAACCAGAGTGATCTTCACTTGGAACATTCACTCTTAAAGGTGACTCTGTTCTGCTCACTGTCTGTTGGGAGTGATGTTGAGCTCCTCCCCTTTAACACAATAGAATGTTGCATAATTGGCTTCAGTGAGACAACCTGTTGCCAATGCACTGTAGTGTACTCATCACTCCACTAGGTGGCAGTGAAAGGTAACAAATTACTCGAGACTAGAAACACTCTCAGGTAATAAGAGGTTTTTGTACAGTGTCTCTGGGTTTCCTGTCACTGTGGGCCTCAGAGCGCAGTAGTAGAGAGCAGAGTCTGTCACTTCTGCTGAGGAGATCTTCAGATACAGTCTTTTTCAATAACTTTAACAGAGAACCTTGTGTTTGGATTTAGAGGATCTGCAGATCTTGTGGTGATCGCTGTTCTATATATGGACCAGGGTTTCCGTTAGAAAAAATTGCCGCCGGACATCGTGTCCGGGAAGATTTCGATTTACCGGACAAACGTGATATATTCCGGTCATCATATTAAAATATAATAACATTTTTTTTTTTCAAAATCATATTTTTTTCCCCAAATCTAATATAGCTGTTTGTCACGGTGATTACTGTTGTGTAGCGGCCTATATATGCCATTTAATGTCTATTTCTCATCCGATACGATTAGATGCGAGCTATATAATATATAATAATATAACATGATTCGCATGCGCGCTATGCCATTATGTCCAGCGCTGAACGGGCGCCTCACTGGGAACTGAACAGACAGCATCGATCAATGAACGGACGCCACATTACGTTAACTGAAGTTTGTTAAATTGTTTGGGATTAATGTGAGTTTTCTATTTTCTCTTTCCAGTTTTACCCTTTTTTTATCAATAAAACAACGTCATTTCTATAACCAGGTCTCGCTGGTTGGGAAGGCATTTCGTTTAGCTGCCTGTCAAATCATACTTAATCGGACTCGGGAGTATGACAATGAGGAGAACATAACTGTTTATTGAGAAACAATAGGCAGGCTGGTATACGTATATAAAGAAATACCACAATGTCTAGATGTATAACATTTGATTGAACAGTGCAAGCATGTAGGCTTCTGGCGTGACATCGTACCCCTAACGTTCTTAGGGCTTGTTTGAAAAGCTTAGACTGAAAGTTAGTGCCCTGGTCAGATTGTATAACAAGAGGAAGACCGAATGTGGAAAAAAACGTTGTTAAAGCTTTCACCACTGAGCTGGCTGATATGTTACGCAACGGAACAGCTTCGGGAAAACGAGTAGCAGCGCACATAATAGTGAGCAAATACTGACTTCCACTTTTAGTCCTAGGCAAAGGTCCAACACAATCAATTATTACACGTTCAAATGGCTCCCCTATAGCAGGAATGGGATGCAATGGTGCGGGTGGAATGGATTGATTAGGCTTACCCGCCATCTGACAAGTATGGCAACAGCGGCAGTGCTTGGCAACATCCGCCTTCAGTCCGGGCCAAAAGAAATGTTTCAATATCAGCTGATAAGTTTTAGTTATACCTAAATGTCCTGACCACTGGCTCTCATGTGCTACAGATAACACCTGTTGTCTATAACCCACAGGCACAACCACTTGTTTTACAGTATTCCACTCACAACCATTTGCATTAGGAGGAGACCATTTACGCATTAATATCCCATCGTTAAGGAAATAAACTACGTTGCCCCCTATTTCAGATTCCTCACTAGCTGCATGTAAAAAACATTTGTTTAATGACTGATCAGCTACTTGAGCGACACGCAATCGCTCGCCGGTTACAGGCAGAGATAGGCTGTCAGCGGATGGTATGGTAGGACTCGGGGAGGATGGTAACTCTACCACTTTCTCCCTGGGAGAAGCTGAAACAATCGGGTTCTCATCCCTTTCAGAAAAGGCTTGCATAATCACACTATCACAGAGAGAAACATCGCTATCCTCCTCTCTGCCTCGACTCGATTGTGCACGAGTTATAGCGCACACCGGAAACAACCGCTGTTTCGCATAGGCAGCCTACACATTAGGAGTCATCATCATGCCGGTGTCAAATCATATCATAATAAAAGAAATACATAGCCTATATATTCGTCTTTTTTCAAATAGAAGGAATCAGAATGTGAACTTTAGCGAATTGTATTCAAATTGTGCTTAGAGGGAATTCTTTTCACCGGACATTTATGTCCGACGAGTTTTCAATTTGTCGGACTTCAACAAATTTTACCGGACAAAAACCGGTAATTACCGGTTAACGGAAACCCTGATATGGACATAAGGAACTCAGGTGTTTGTCCTCCGTGTTGTCGATACCAAAATAAATAATCTTAATGCCAGCAGTTTTGAAATATGTGTAGGAGAGAGTAACGTTGGTGCCTTCTACAGTAGACACTTCAGTCTGGACTGGAGTGAGGTCCTGAGAACTGACACCTGGACAGAAAAGAATAATACAAATGTTTGATCTTTATTTAATTTGAACAAATAAAAATATGACCAACACAATTGTTAACATATGGTGAAACATTATGGGCCCTATTATGCACTTCATAAGTCTTAAGCAATAAGACGAGGCGGTAGATCTAAACTTAAGACGTGGAGGCGTGGTCAAGGCAACTTTGCTATTATGCGTGCGGTAGTGGGCGCCTAAAACCCGGCGCTAAGCAAAGAAATTAGTCATGGGTGTGTTTTGGGCGTCTTCTCAATCAACCCAATCAGCGTGCCAGGTGCCATTCCCTTTAAGAACCGGCTGCGTTGAGTCATTAGCGCTATGCTATTATGGAAGTCCTAAGAAGGAGGTCAGCGCGCTTCTCTGCCTCTCCCTTCTGAAATAAAGCATTTATACTGTGACCGTAATTGACGTCTTGCCGTGGAGCCACGTGCGTGTTCATGTGTGCCCACATGCATGCGCAAACCGCGGAGGCGCGCTCGTGTTTCAAAACGTGCATGAAGTCTAAACTTAAGAACTTTTCAAACCACTTCTTAGCGCTAGGAGCAAAGTCAGATCGCATAATAGCAGGGGCGCCTAGTGCACTTCATTAACATATGAACACTCCCACAATGAGTAATATATGCACGGGAGTATTGCGTCTTATGTGTGGGCGCCTATCGACACCGGCATAATAGCAGTAGCGCGTATGAAGCGCATAATAAGGGTGGCGGTAGGTCTTAACCTGGCGGTGCGTCTTAATTAAGACTTAAGACGGCAAGTTAAGAAGTGCATAATAGGGCCCTATATCTCGTACCCATAACTATGTTCAGGAGCAGCAGAGAACACAGCAACATCATCTTACATGAAACAGAGACAAATGATAACTGAACATTCCATCCTGGTGTTTATGTACTTCACTCTCTGTTTAGCTCCTCCCCTGCCACAAGCCCCTCCCCTTAACATAGTCAGTGTATGTAGGTGTGTTTCATGTACTGTAGGTTCATGTGAGGTTTTTGTACAGTGTCTCTGGGTTTCCTGTCACTGTGGGCCTCACAGCACAGTAGTAGAGAGCAGAGTCTGTCACTTCAGCAGAGGTGATCTTGAGAGACAAGCGATTTCCACTAACTTCAGCAGACAATCTTGTGTCTGGATTCCCAGGATCTGCATATCGTGTGGTGGTCCCTGATCCTGAGATGAACATGAGGAACGTTGGTGCTTTTTCTGCATCTTGACGATACCAGTAGAATTCATCTCCAAAAGATGCAGTTTTGAGTAGTTGAAGGAGAGAGTAACACTGGTGTCTTCTACAGTGGACACTTCAGTCTGGACTGGGCTGAGATCCTGAGAATGAACACCTGTATGTGAAAGTATATAAATATGAAGTTATTCAGGGAAATGTATCTCTAATTTCTCTGTCATTCATTTAATGACTAAAGGAATACATATTTATCTTTATTCAAATACATGAGTATCACTATCACATGTTAATCACCTACCCATAACTATCACCAGGAACAACAGCAACACCATCTTATATGAAACAGAGATGAAGAGACAGGGAGCACTGCTGTTTCTGAAAGTTTCATCCTCTTTTATGTACTTCTCTGTTAAGCCCCTCCCCTTAGTGTCAGTAGGTGTGTTTCATGTACTGTAGGTTCATGTGAGGTTTTTGTACAGTGTCTCTGGGTTTCCTGTCACTGTGGGCTGCAGGGCGCAGTAGTAGAGAGCAGAGTCTGTCACTTCAGCAGAGGAGATCTCCAGATCCACACGTTTCTGTTCTTTGTCATGTGTGATGTTCAGTCCTGGTATTGGGTTGGTTACCTGTCCTATGTACTCCATAATGAGGAACTGTGGTGCTGATCCAGGGTTCTGGCGGTACCATGACAGACTGTTAGCTGTGTCTGAGCTGGTGTACTTGCAGGAGATGTTAACACTACTACCCTCAATAGCATGCACTACATCTCTGTGTGGTGTGATTGTATCTTCTCCAACACTTGGACCTGTGAAAGAGGAGAGGTATTACGCTGTTTAGTAAATACACATTATTGATCTAGAAAGCCAAACTGTATTATGCTCTGGATGAGAGAGTGCTAAATAACTCAAATGTAAAAATGAATAAATAATTAATTGGTATTCCAGCAGCATATACATTCAGTATTTTTCCGTAAGTTCAATTGACAAGGAGTGAATTCTTACCTACAAGACTGCAAAACAACATCACTGAATAGAGCAGCATCGTAGCTAAAGCACTGTGTCAGATAGAGAGACTAGAAGCGTTGCTGAACCAGAGTGATCTTCACTTGGAACATTCACTCTTAAAGGTGACTCTGTTCTGCTCACTGTCTGCTGGGAGTGATGTTGAGCTCCTCCCCTTTAACACAATAGAATGTTGCCTAATGGCTTCAGTGAGACAACCTGTTGCCAATGCACTGTAGTGTCCTCATCACTCCACTAGGTGTCACTATTGTATGAAAGGGAACCAGAGACTAGAAACACTCTCTCAGGTAATAAGAGGTTTTTGTACAGGGTCTCTGGGTTTCCTGACACTGTGGGCTGCAGGGCGCAGTAGTAGAGAGCAGAGTCTGTCACTTCAGCAGAGGAGATCTCCAGATACAGTTGGGTCTTCTCTGTGTTCAGTTTACCAGAGAGGCGAGGGTCCAGAGACTCAGCAGTCCCTCCGGTCCCAGTGGCGCCTAGGAGAAGGAGGTACTGGGGAGCAGATCCTGGGTTCTGCGTGTACCATAGTAGAGAGAACGCTGAGGAGTAGTTGCAGGACAGAGTAACTTTGCTGCCTTCTTCACCATGTACTTCATGCTGGTTTGACTGGATAGTTTGCCCAGAACTGACACCTGGAAACATGAGGAAGTGAACATTGAGTTATGAACAGATAATACTACAAATGCAGTATTTTCCCCAAATAAATAGGACTACTATAATAGGTTGAAGCAGTACACTACAAAGTGTTGAAAAAAAGACAATTGAACAGAAACACAACATTGTCGGGGTCGGACGTCAAACTGACAAAGAATGCACCAAACTAAATTCCTCTGCAAGGTTTTCAATGGATCATGTCACCCTGTCTTTCTGTTGAAGCTCCACCCCAAAGGACTTTAATGCAGTCATGTGTTTGTACAGTGTCTCTGGGTTTCCTGTCACTGTGGGCTGCAGGGCGCAGTAGTAGAGAGCAGAGTCTGTCACTTCAGCAGAGGAGATCTCCAGATCCACACGGTTTCTCTCCTTATTCAGGTTAACAGATAGTCGAGGGTACGGAGGATCAGCTCTCACTACATTCACTTTATCTCCATATGCTGAGATGAGGAGGAGGAACTGAGGAGCAGATCTGGGATGTTGGTGATACCATAACAGACTACTTGATGCACTACTAGTTAGTGAGTAGTTGCAGGAGAGCTTGACATTGTCACCCTGGATCGCATGTTCTTCCAGCCTGATGGAGAATATTTCATCTTCGTAACTGTCACCTGCAGAAAGTTAAGATTGTGTAGTTAGTAATTTCTTGGCAAATCGTAATATGTTTTTTTTTGTTATGAATATATTATGTTGTCAAAGTTGTTAAGAGGTTATTACACATCTATTCTGTTACTGTATTTCACTTACCTACGAATGTTAAAAGTCCAAAGACTATCCAACACAGCATGGTTGATGTTCAAGCTGACAATGAACAGAGAAGAACACTTCATGCCACTCTGGTTCTCCTCTTCTTCTTCTTCTTCCATTCTAGCTCCTCCTCTCAATGCAGTTGTACATGACATCTCCTTTCAGAGAGGATCTTCTGAAGAGGAGGAACCACAGTCAGGGAAGAAGATGTGTTAGAAAGAATAAGCTTTGTTTTTCATGTCTGATTTTCAAGACCAATAAGAAACAATGAAGAAAACCTCTCTCCAATCTACCCTTTGTTATGGAGTTTCAGATACATGTTTTCATATGACTTTAATGTCCACTGAATTAATGTCAACACCTGAGAAAGATAACAGCAGTGATTGAGTTATTAACTGCCTCTATGTTTTTACAATGGAGTTAATGTGATAGTTTGACCTTATGTGAGGTCACATTGTGTAAAGTGTTGCCCCCATCACACTAAACATGCTGCCACTCGTTCACCCAACAGGTGTTACCACAACA